>NW_027522486.1:0-118022 GCF_052094955.1 Ictidomys tridecemlineatus | reverse complement strand
CACCAAAACCACTTGGCTCACCAAATTTCGTTCTTCTAGGTTAAACCGTTCGTTTGCAGTAACCGTTTTCATTTTTAGGTTTCACTCTGTTTTCTCCTATAGGGATACATGTATTTGGAACTCTAAATCAAACACGGTTTGTGCTAGCTCTTTGAAACTTGACACAATAAAGCAGTTTCAAGTTCTATCTCTATGGTTTGTTTGCTGTTGATGTAGCCCTAAGCAGAGACTGGCGAAAATCACTTTCATGGAATGGGGTTGCCAAGCTTCCAAAAAACTACGAGTTGCCTGAAATCTCAGAAAACATTTTTTCACCCAATATTTATGATTCTTTCAGGTAATGATCAGTACACCAAAACCACTTGGCTTACCAAATTTCGTTTTTCTAGGTTAAACCGTTTGTTTGCAGTAACCGTTTTAATTTTTAGGTTTCACTCTGTTTTCTCCTATAGGCATACATGTATTTGGTACTCTAAATCAAACACGGTTTGTGCTAGCTCTATGAAACTTGACACAATAAAGCAGTTTCAAGTTCTGTCTCTATGGCTTGTTTGCTGTTGATGTAGGCCTAAGCAGAGACTGGCGAAAATCACTTTCATGGAAAGAAGTTGCCAAGCTTCCAAAAAACTACGAGTTGCCTGAAATCTCAGCAATTATTTTTTCACCCAATTTTGATGATTCTTTCAGATAATGATCAGTACACCAAAACCACTTGGCTCACCAAATTTCGTTCTTCTAGGTTAAACCTGTCGTTTGCAGTAACCGTTTTCATTTTTAGGTTTCACTCTGTTTTCTCCTATAGGGATACATGTATTTGGAACTCTAAATCAAACACGGTTTGTGCTAGCTCTTTGAAACTTGACACAATAAAGCAGTTTCAAGTTCTGTCTCTATGGTTTGTTTGTTGTTGATGTAGCCCTAAGCAGAAACTGGCGTAAATCACTTTCATGGAAAGGGGTTGCCAAGCTTCCAAAAAACTACGAGTTGCCTGAAATCTCAGCAAACATTTTTTCACCCAATCTTGATGATTCTTTCAGGTAATGATCAGTACACCAAAACAACTTGGCTCACCAAATGTCGTTCTTCTAGGTTAAACCTGTCGTTTGCAGTAACCGTTTTCATTTTTAGGTTTCACTCTGTTTTCTCCTATAGGGATACATGTATTTGGAACTCTAAATCAAACACGGTTTGTGCTAGCTCTTTGAAACTTCACACAATAGAGCAGTTTCAAGTTCTATCTCTATGGTTTGTATGCGTTTGATGTAGCCCTAAGCAGAGACTGGCGAAAATCACTTTCATGGAAAGGGGTTGCCAAGCTTCCAAAAAACTACGAGTTGCCTGAAATCTCAGCAAACTTTTTTTTACCCAATATTGATGATTCTTTCAGGTAATGATCAGTACACCAAAACCACTTGGCTCACCAAATTTCGTTTTTTAGGTTAAACCGTTCGTTTGCAGTAACCGTTTTCATTTTTAGGTTTCACTCTGTTTTCTCCTATAGGGATACATGTATTTGGAACTCTAAATCAAACACGGTTTGTGCTAGCTCTTTGAAACTTGACACAATAAAGCAGTTTCAAGTTCTATCTCTATGGTTTGTATGCTGTTGATGTAGCCCTAAGCAAGACTGGCGAAAATCACTTTCATGGAATGGGGTTGCCAAGCTTCCAAAAAATTACGAGTTGCCTGAAATCTCAGAAAACATTTTTTTACCCAATATTTATGATTCTTTCAGGTAATGATCAGTACACCAAAACCACTTGGCTTACCAAATTTCGTTTTTCTATGTTAAACCCTTTGTTTGCAGTAACCGTTTTAATTTTTAGGTTTCACTCTGTTTTCTCCTATAGGCATACATGTATTTGGTACTCTAAATCAAACACGGTTTGTGCTAGCTCTATGAAACTTGACACAATAAAGCAGTTTCAAGTTCTGTCTCTATGGCTTGTTTGCTGTTGATGTAGACCTAAGCAGAGACTGGCGAAAATCACTTTCATGGAAAGGGGTGGCCAAGCTTCCAAAAAACTACGAGTTGCCTGAAATCTCAGCAATTATTTTTTCACCCAATTTTGATGATTCTTTCAGACAATGATCAGTACACCAAAACCACTTGGCTCACCAAAATTCGTTCTTCTAGGTTAAACCTGTCGTTTGCACTAACCGTTTACATTTTTAGGTTTCACTCTGTTTTGTCCTATAGGGATACATGTATTTGGAACTCAAAATCAAACACGGTTTGTGCTAGCTCTTTGAAACTTGACACAATAAAGCAGTTTCAAGTTCTATCTCTATGGTTTGTTTGCTGTTGATGTAGCCCTAAGCAGAGACTGGTGAAAATCACTTTAATTTAAAGGGGTTGCCATGCTTCCAAAAAACTAGATGTTGCCTAAAATCTCAGCAAACATTTTTTCACCCAATATTGATGATTCTTTCAGGTAATGATCAGTACACCAAAACCACTTGGCTCACCAAATTTCGTTTTTCTAGGTTAAACCGTTCGTTTGCAGTAACCGTTTTCATTTTTAGGTTTCACTCTGTTTTCTCCTATAGGGATACATGTATTTGGAACTCTAAATCAAACATGGTTTGTGCTAGCTCTTTGAAACTTGACACTATAAAGCAGTTTCAAGTTCTATCTCTATGGTTTGTATGCTGTTGATGTAGCCCTAAGCAGAGACTGGCGAAAATCACTTTCATGGAATGGGGTTGAAAAGCTTCCAAAAAATTACGAGTTGCCTGAAATCTCAGAAAACATTTTTTTACCCAATATTTATGATTCTTTCAAGTAATGATCAGTACACCAAAACCACTTGGCTTACCAAATTTCGTTTTTCTAGGTTAAACCGTTTGTTTGCAGTAACCGTTTTAATTTTTAGGTTTCACTCTGTTTTCTCCTATAGGCATACATGTATTTGGTACTCTAAATCAAACACGGTTTGTGCTAGCTCTATGAAACTTGACACAATAAAGCAGTTTCAAGTTCTGTCTCTATGGCTTGTTTGCTGTTGATGTAGGCCTAAGCAGAGACTGGCGAAAATCACTTTCATGGAAAGAAGTTGCCAAGCTTCCAAAAAACTACGAGTTGCCTGAAATCTCAGCAATTATTTTTTCACCCAATTTTGATGATTCTTTCAGATAATGATCAGTACACCAAAACCACTTGGCTCACCAAATTTCGTTCTTCTAGGTTAAACCTGTCGTTTGCAGTAACCGTTTTCATTTTTAGGTTTCACTCTGTTTTCTCCTATAGGGATACATGTATTTGGAACTCTAAATCAAACACGGTTTGTGCTAGCTCTTTGAAACTTGACACAATAAAGCAGTTTCAAGTTCTGTCTCTATGGTTTGTTTGTTGTTGATGTAGCCCTAAGCAGAAACTGGCGTAAATCACTTTCATGGAAAGGGGTTGCCAAGCTTCCAAAAAACTACGAGTTGCCTGAAATCTCAGCAAACATTTTTTCACCCAATCTTGATGATTCTTTCAGGTAATGATCAGTACACCAAAACCACTTGGCTCACCAAATTTCGTTCTTCTAGGTTAAACCTGTCGTTTGCAGTAACCGTTTTCATTTTTAGGTTTCACTCTGTTTTCTCCTATAGGGATACATGTATTTGGAACTCTAAATCAAACACGGTTTGTGCTAGCTCTTTGAAACTTCACACAATAGAGCAGTTTCAAGTTCTATCTCTATGGTTTGTATGCGTTTGATGTAGCCCTAAGCAGAGACTGGCGAAAATCACTTTCATGGAAAGGGGTTGCCAAGCTTCCAAAAAACTACGAGTTGCCTGAAATCTCAGCAAACTTTTTTTTACCCAATATTGATGATTCTTTCAGGTAATGATCAGTACACCAAAACCACTTGGCTCACCAAATTTCGTTTTTTAGGTTAAACCGTTCGTTTGCAGTAACCGTTTTCATTTTTAGGTTTCACTCTGTTTTCTCCTATAGGGATACATGTATTTGGAACTCTAAATCAAACACGGTTTGTGCTAGCTCTTTGAAACTTGACACAATAAAGCAGTTTCAAGTTCTATCTCTATGGTTTGTATGCTGTTGATGTAGCCCTAAGCAAGACTGGCGAAAATCACTTTCATGGAATGGGGTTGCCAAGCTTCCAAAAAATTACGAGTTGCCTGAAATCTCAGAAAACATTTTTTTACCCAATATTTATGATTCTTTCAGGTAATGATCAGTACACCAAAACCACTTGGCTTACCAAATTTCGTTTTTCTATGTTAAACCCTTTGTTTGCAGTAACCGTTTTAATTTTTAGGTTTCACTCTGTTTTCTCCTATAGGCATACATGTATTTGGTACTCTAAATCAAACACGGTTTGTGCTAGCTCTATGAAACTTGACACAATAAAGCAGTTTCAAGTTCTGTCTCTATTGCTTGTTTGCTGTTGATGTAGACCTAAGCAGAGACTGGCGAAAATCACTTTCATGGAAAGGGGTGGCCAAGCTTCCAAAAAACTACGAGTTGCCTGAAATCTCAGCAATTATTTTTTCACCCAATTTTGATGATTCTTTCAGACAATGATCAGTACACCAAAACCACTTGGCTCACCAAAATTCGTTCTTCTAGGTTAAACCTGTCGTTTGCACTAACCGTTTACATTTTTAGGTTTCACTCTGTTTTGTCCTATAGGGATACATGTATTTGGAACTCTAAATCAAACACGGTTTGTGCTAGCTCTTTGAAACTTGACACAATAAAGCAGTTCCAAGTTCTATCTCTATGGATTGTTTGCTGTTGATGTAGCCCTAAGCAGAGACTGGCGAAAATCACTTTCATGGAAAGGGGTTGCCAAGCTTCCAAAAAACTACGAGTTGCCTGAAATTACAGCAAACATTTTTTCACCCAATCTTGATGATTCTTTCAGGTAGTGATCAGTACACTAAAACCACTTGGCTCACCAAATTTCGTTCTTCTAGGTTCAACCGTTCGTTTGCAGTAACGGTTTTCATTTTTAGGTTTCACTCTGTTTTCTCCTATAGGGATACATGTATTTGGAACTCTAAATGATACACGGTTTGTGCTAGCTCTTTGAAACTTGACACAATAAAGCAGTTTCAAGTTCTATCTCTATGGTTTGTTTGCTGTTGATGTAGACCTAAGCAGAGACTGGCGAAAAGCACTTTCATGGAAAGGGGTTGCCAAGCTTCCAAAAAACTACGAGTTGCCTGAAATCTCAGCAAACATTTTTTCACCCAATCTTGATGATTCTTTCAGGTAATGATCAGTACACCAAAACCACGTGGCTCACCAAATTTGATTCTTCTAGCTTAAACAGTTCTTTTACAGTAACCGTTTTCATTTTTAGGTTTCACTCTGTTTTCTCCTATAGGGATACATGTATTTGGAACTCTAAATCAAACACGGTTTGTGCTAGCTCTTTGAAACTTGACACAATGAAGCAGTTTCAAGTTCTATATCTAAGCTTTGTTTTCTGTTGATGTAGCCCTAAGCAGAGACTGGCGAAAATCACTTTCATGGAAAGGGGTTGCCAAGCTTCCAAAAAACTACGAGTTGCCTGAAATTACAGTAAACATTTTTTCACCCAATCTTGATGATTCTTTCAGGTAGTGATCAGTACACTAAAACCACTTGGCTCACCAAATTTCGTTCTTCTAGGTTAAACCGTTCGTTTGCCGTAACCGTTTTCATTTTTAGGTTTCACTCTGTTTTCTCCTATAGAGATACATATATTTGGAACTCTAAATCAAACACGGTTTGTGCTAGCTCTTTGAAACTTGACATAATCAAGCAGTTTCAAGTTCTATCTCTATGGTTTGTTTGCTGTTGATGTAGCTCTAAGCAGAGACTGGCGAAAATCACTTTCATGGAAAGGGTTTGTCAAGCTTCTAAAAAACTACGAGTTGCCTGAAATCTCAGCAAACATTTTTTCACCCAATCTTGATGATTTTTTTCAGGTAATGATCAGTACCCCAAAACCACTTGGCTCACCAAATTTCTTTCTTCTAGGTTAAACCGTTCGTTTGCAGTAACCGTTTTCATTTTTAGGTTTCACTCTGTTTTCTCCTATAGGGATACATGTATTTGGAACTCTAAATGATACACGGTTTGTGCTAGCTCTTTGAAACTTGACACAATAAAGCAGTTTCAACTTCTATCTCTATGGTTTGTTTGCTGTTGATGTAGTCTTAAGTAGAGACTGGCGAAAATCACTTTCATGGAAAGGGGTTGCCAAGCTACCAAAAAACTACGAGTTTCCTAAAATCTCAGCAAACATTTTTTCACCCAATATTGATGAATCTTTCAGGTAATGGTCAGTACACAAAAACCACGTGGCTCACCAAATTTCATTCTTCTAGGTTAAACCGTTCGTTTACAGTAACCGTTTTAATTTTTAGGTTTCACTCTGTTTTCTCCTACAGGGATACATGTATTTGGAACTCTAAATCAAACACGGTTTGTGCTAGCTCTTTGAAACTTGACACAATAAAGCAGTTTCAAGTTCTATCTCTATGGTTTGTTTTCTGTTGATGTAGCCCTAAGCAGAGACTGGCGAAAATCACTTTCATTTAAAGGGGTTGCCAAGCTTCCAAAAAACTAAGAGTTGCCTGAAATCTCAGCAAACATTTTTTTACCCAATCTTGATGATTCTTTCAGGTAATGGTCAGTACACCAAAACCACTTGGCTCACCCAATTTCGTTCTTCTAGGTTAAACCGTTCATTTGCAGTAACCTTTTTCATTTTTAGGTTTCACTCTGTTTTCTCCTACAGGGATACATGTATTTGGAACTCTAAATCAAACACGGTTTGTGCTAGCTCTTTGAAACTTGACACAATAAAGCAGTTTCAAGTTCTATCTCTAAGCTTTGTTTGCTGTTGATGTACCCCAAGAAGAGACTGGCGAAAATCACTTTCATGGAAAGGGCTTGCCAAGCTTCCAAAAAACTACGAGTTGCCTGAAATCTCAGCCAACATTTTTTCACCCAATCTTGATGATTCTTTCAGGTAATCATCAGTACACCAAAACCACTTGGCTCACCAAATTTCGTTCTTCTAGGTTAAACCATTCGTTTGCAGTAACCGTTTACATTTTGGGGTTTCACTCTGGTTTCTCCTATAGGGATAGGTGTATTTGGAACTCTAAATCAAACACGGTTTGTGCTAGCTCTTTGAAACTTGACACAATAAAGGAGTTTCAAGTTCTATCTCTATGCTTTGTTTGCTGTTGATGTAGACCAAAGCAGAGACTGGCGAAAATCACTTTCATTGAAAGGGGTTGCCAAGCTTCCAAAAAACAACGAGTTGCCTGAAATCTCAGCAAACATTTTTTCACCCAATCTTGATGATTCTTTCAGGTAATGATCAGTACACCAAAACCACTTGGCTCACCAAATTTCGTTCTTCTAGGTTAAACCCTTCGTTTGCAGTAACCGTTTTCATTTTTAGGTTTCACTCTGTTTTCTCCTATAGGGATACATGTATTTGGAACTCTAAATCAAACACGGTATGTGCTAGCTCTTTGAAACTTGACAAAATAAAGCAGTTTCAAGTTCTATCTCTAAGGTTTGTTTGCTGTTGATGTAGCCCTAAGAAGAGACTGGCGAAAATCACTTTCATGGAAAGGGGTTGCCAAGCTTCCAAAAAACTACGAGTTGCCTGAAATGTCAGCCAACATTTTTTGACAAAATCTTCAAGATTCTTTCAAGTAATGATCAGTACACCAAAACCACTTGGCTCACCAAATTTCGTTCCTCTAGGTTAAACCGTTCGTTTGCAGTAACCATTTTCATTTTTAGGTTTCACTCTGTTTTCTCCTATGGGGATACATGTATTTGGAACTCTACGTTAAACACGGTTTGTGCTAGATCTTTGAAACTTGACACAATAAAGCAGTTTCAATTTCTATCTCTATGGTTTGTTTGCTCTTGATGTAGCCCTAAGCAGAGACTGGCGAAAATCACTTTCATGGAAAGGGGTTGCCAAGCTTCCAAGAAACTACGAGTTTCCTGAAATCTCAGCCAACATTATTTCACCCAATCTTGATGATTCTTTCAGGTAATGATCAGTACACCAAAACCACTTGGCTCACCAAATTTAGTTCTTCTAGGTTAAACGGTTCGTTTGCAGTAACCGTTTTCATTTTTAGGTTTCACTCTGATTTCTCCTATAGGGATACATGTATTTGGAACTCTAAATCAAACACTGTTTGTGCTAACTCTTTGAAACTTGACACAATAAAGCAGTTTCAAGTTCTATCTCTATGGTTTGTTTGCTGTTGATGTAGCCCTAAGCACAGACTGGCGAAAATCACTTTCATGGAAAGGGGTTGCCAAGCTTCCAAAAAACTACGAATTCCCTGAAATCTCAGCCAACATTTTTACACCCAATCTTGATGATTCTTTCAGGTAATGATCAGTACACCAAAACCACTTGGCTCACCAAATTTCGTTCTTCTAAGTTAAACCCTTCGTTTGCAGTAACCGTTTTCATTTTTAGGTTTCAGTCTGTTTTCTCATATAGGGATACATGTATTTGGAACTCTAAATCAAACACGGTTTGTGCAAGCTCTTTGAAACTTGACACAATAAAGCAGTTTCAAGTTCCATCTCCGTGGTTTGTTTGCTGTTGATGTAGCCCTAAGCAGAGATTGGCGAAAATCACTTTCATGGAAAGGGGTTGCCAAGCTTTCAAAAAACTACGAATTGCCTGAAATCTAAGCAAATATTTTGTCACCCAATCTTGATGCTTCTTTCAGTTAATGATCAGTAAACCAAAACCACTTGGCTAACCAAGTTTCGTTTTTCCAGGTTAAACCGTTCGTTTGCAGTAACCGTTTTCATTTTTAGCTTTTACTCTGTTTTCTCCTATAGGGATACATGTATTTGGAACTCTAAATCAAACACGGTATGTGCTAGCTCTTTGAAACTTGACACAATAAAGCAGTTTCAAGTTCTATCTCTATGGTTTGTTTGCTGTTGATGTAGCCCTAAGCAGAGACTGGCGAAAATCACTTTCATGGAAAGGGGTTGCCAAGCTTCCAAAAAACTACGAGTTGCCAGAAATCTCAGCCAACATTATTTCACCCAATATTGATGATTCTTTCAGGTAATCATCAGTACACAAAAACCACTTGGCTCACCAATTTAGTTCTTCTAGGTTAAACCGTTCGTTTGCAGTAACCGTTTTCATTTTTAGGTTTCACTCTGTTTTCTCCTATAGGGATACATGTATTTGGAAGTCTAAATCAAACACGGTTTGTGCTAGCTCTTTGAAACTTGACACAATAAAGCAGTTTCAAGTTCTATCTCTATGGTTTGTTTGCTGTTGATGTAGCCCCAAGAAGAGACTGGCGAAAATCACTTTCATGGAAAGGACTTGCCACGCTTCCACAAAACTACGAGTTGCCTGAAATCTCAGCCAACATTTTTTCACCCAATCTTGATGATTCTTTCAGGTAATCATCAGTACACCAAATCCACTTGGCTCACCAAATTTCGTTCTTCTAGGTTAAACCATTCGTTTGCAGTAACCGTTTTCATTTTTAGGTTTCAGTCTGTTTTCTCATATAGGGATACATGTATTTGGAACTCTAAATCAAACACGGTTTGTGCTAGCTCTTTGAAACTTGACACAATAAAGCAGTTTCAAGTTCTATCTCCATGGTTTGTTTGCTGTTGATATAGCCCTAAGCGGAGAGTGGCGAAAATCACTTTCATGGAAAGGGGTTTCCAAGCTTCCAAAAAACTACGAGTTGCCTGAAATCTCAGCAAACATTTTTTCACCCAATCTTGATGATTCTTTCAGGTAATGATCAGTACACCAAAACCACTGGGCTCACCAAATTTCGTTCTTCTAGGTTAAACCGTTCGTTTGCAGTAACCGTTTTCATTTTTAGGTTTCACTCCGTTTTCTCCTATAGGGATACATGTATTTGGAACTCTAAATCAAACACGGTATGTGCTAGCTCTTTGAAACTCGACACAATAAAGCAGTTTCAAGTTCTATCTCTATGGTTTGTTTGCTGTTGATGTAGCCCTAAGCAGAGACTGACGAAAATCACTATCATGGAAAGGGGTTGCCAAGCTTCCAAAAAACTACGAGTTGCCTGAAATGTCAGCCAACATTTTTTGACAAAATCTTCAAGATTCTTTCAAGTAATGATCAGTACACCAAAACCACTTGGCTCACCAAATTTCGTTCTTTTAGGTTAAACCGTTCGTTTGCAGTAACCGTTTTCATTTTTAGGTTTCACTCTGATTTCTCCTATAGGGATACATGTATTTGGAACTCTAAATCAAACACTGTTTGTGCTAGCTCTTTGAAACTTGACACAATAAAGTAGTTTCAAGTTCTATCTCTATGGTTTGTTTGCTGTGGATGTAGCCCTAAGCAGAGACTTGCGAAAATCACTTTCATGGAAAGGGGTTGCCAAGCTTCCAAAAAACTACGAATTCCCTGAATTATCAGCCAACATTTTTACACCCAATCTTGATGATTTTTTCAGGTAATGATCAGTACACCAAAACCACTTGGCTCACCAAATTTCGTTCTTCTAGGTTAAACCCTTCGTTTGCAGTAACCGTTTTCATTTTTAGGTTTCAGTCTCTTTTCTCATATAGGGATATATGTATTTGGAACTCTAAATCAAACACGGTTTTTGCAAGCTCTTTGAAACTTGACACAATAAAGCAGTTTCAAGTTCTATCTCCATGGTTTGTTTGCTGTTGATGTAGCCCTAAGCAGAGATTGGCGAAAATCACTTTCATGGAAAGGGGTTGCCAAGCTTCCAAAAAACTACGAATTGCCTGAAATCTAAGCAAATATTTTTTCACCCAATCTTGATGCTTCTTTCAGGTAATGATAAGTAAACCAAAACCACTTGGCTCACCAAGTTTCGTTTTTCCAGGTTAAACCGTTCGTTTGCAGTTACCGTTTTCATTTTTAGCTTTTACTCTGTTTTCTCCTATAGGGATACATGTATTTGGAACTCTAAATCAAACACGGTTTGTGCTAGCTCTTTGAAACTTGACAGAATAAAGCAGTTGCAAGTTCTATCTCTATGGTTTGTTTGCTGTTGATGTAGCCCTAAGCAGAGACTGGCGAAATCACTTTCATGGAAAGGGGTTGCCAAGCTTCCAAAAAACTATGAGTTCCCTGAAATCTCAGGAAACATTTTTTTCACACAATCTTGATGATTCTTTCAGGTAATGATCAGTACACCAAAACCACTTGGCTCACCAAATTTCGTTCTTTTAGGTAAAACCATTCGTTTGCAGTAACCGTTTTCATTTTTAGGTTTCACTCTGTTTTCTCCTATAGGGATACATGTATTTGGGACTCTGAATCAAACACGGTTTGTGCTAGCTCTTTGAAACTTGACACAATAAAGCATTTTCAAGTTCTGTCTGTATGGTTTGTTTGCTGTTGATGTAACCCTAAGAAGAGACTGGCGAAAATCACTTTCATGGAAAGGGGTTGCCAAGCTTCCAAAAAACTACGTGTTGCCTGAAATGTCAGCCAATATTTTTTGACCCAATCTTCAAGATCCATTCAGGTAATGATCAGTACACCAAAACCACTTGGCTCACCAAATTTCGTTCTTCTAGGTTAAGCCGTTCGTTTGCAGTAACCGTTTTCATTTTTAGGTTTCACTCGGTTTTCTCCTATAGGGATACATGTATTTGGAACTCTACATTAAACACGGTTTGTGCTAGCTCTTTGAAACTTGACACAATAAAGCAGTTTCAAGTTCTATCTCTATTGTTTGTTTGCTGTTGATGTAGCCCTAAGCAGAGACTGGCGAAAATCACTTTCATGGAAAGGGGTAGCCAAGCTTCCAAAAAACTATGAGTTGCCTGAAATCTCAGCCAACATTTTTTCACCCAATCTTGATGATTCTTTCAGGTAATTATCAGTACACCAAAACCACTTGGCTCACCAAATTTCGTTCTTCTAGGTTAAACCGTTCGTTTGCACTAACCGTTTTTATTTTTAGGTTTCAGTCTGTTTTCTCATATAGGGATACATGTATTTGGAACTCTAAATCAAACAAGGTTTGTGCTAGCTCTTTGAAACTTGACACCATAAAGCAGTTTCAATATCTATCTCCATGGTTTGTTTGCTGTTGATATAGCCCTAAGCAGAGAGTGGCGAAAATCACTTTCATGAAAAGGGGTTGCCAAGCTTCCAAAAAACTACGAGTTGCCTGAAACCTCAGCAAACATTTTTTTCACCCAATCTTGATGATTCTTTCAGGTAATGATCAGTACAGCAAAACCACTGGGCTCACCAAATTTCATTCTTCTAGGTTAAACCGTTCGTTTGCAGTAACGGTTTTCATTTTTAGGTTTCACTCTGTTTTCTCCTATAGGGATACATGTATTTGGAACTCTAAATCAAACACGGTATATGCTAGCTCTTTGAAACTTGACACAATAAAGCAGTTTCAAGTTCTATCTCTATGGTTTGTTTGCTGTTGATGTAGCCCTAAGCAGAGACTGGCGAAAATCACTTTCATGGAAAGGGGTTGCCAAGCTTCCAAAAAACTACGAGTTGCCTGAAATCTCAGCCAACATTTTTACACCCAATCTTAATGATTCTTTCAGGTAATGATCAGTACACCAAAACCACTTGGCTGACCAAATTTCGTTATTCTAGGTTAAACCGTTCGTTTGCAGTAACCGTTTTCATTTTTAGGTTTCAGTCTTTTTTCTCATATAGGGATACATGTATTTGGAACTCTAAATCAAACACGGTTTGTGCTAGCTTTTTAAAACTTGACACAATAAAGCAGTTTCAAGTTCTATCTCCATGGTTTGTTTGCTGTTGATGTAGCCTAAGAAGAGATTGGCGAAAATCACTTTCATGGAAAGGGGTTGCCAAGCTTCCAAAAAACTACGAATTGCCTGAAATCTAAGCAAATATTTTTTCACCCAAGCTTGATGATTTTTTCAGGTAATGATCATTACACCAAAACCTCTTGGCTCACCAAATTTCGTTTTTCCAGGTTAAACCGTTCGTTTGCAGTAACCGTTTTCATTTTTAGCTTTTACTCTGTTTTCTCCTATAGGGATACATGTATTTGGAACTCTAAATCAAACACGGTTTCTGCTAGCTCTTTGAAACTTGACACAATAAAGCAGTTTCAAGTTGTATCTCTATGGTTTGTTTGCTGTTGATGTAGCCCTAAGCAGAGAGTGGCAAAAATCACTTTCATAAAAAAGGGTTGCCAAGCTTCCAAAAAACTACGAGTTGCCTGAAATCTCAGCCTACACTTTTACACCTAATCTTGATGATTTTTTCAGGTAACGATCAGTACACCAAAACCACTTGGCTGACCAAATTTCGTTCTTGTAGGTTAAACCGTTCGTTTGCAGTAACCGTTTTCATTTTTAGGTTTCACTCTGTTTTCTCCTATAGGGATACAATTATTTGGAACTCTAAATCAAACACGGTTTGTGCTAGCTCTTTGAAACTTGACACAATAACGCAGTTTAAAGTTCTATCTCTATGGTTTGTTTGCTGTTGATGTAGCCCTAAGCAGAGACTGGCGAAAATCACTTTCATGGAAAGGGGTTGCCAAGCTTCCAAAAAACTACGAGTTGCCTGAAATCTCAGCCAACATTTTTTCACCCAATCTTGATGATTCTTTCAGGCAATGATCAGTACACCAAAACCACTTGGCTCACATAATTTCGTTCTTCTAGGTAAAACAGTTCGTTTGCAGTAACCGTTTTCATTTTTAGGTATCACTCTGTTTTCTTCTATAGGGATACATGTATTTGGAACTCTAAATCAAACACGGTTTGTGGTAACTCTTTGAAACTTGAAACAATAAAGCAGTTTCAAGTTCTATCTCTATGGTTTGTTTGCTGTTGATGTAGCCCTAAGCAGAGAGTGGCGAAAATCACTTTCATGAAAAGGGTTGCCAAGCTTCCAAATAAGTATGAGTTGCCTGAAATCTCAGCCAACATTTTTTCACCCAATCTTGATGATTCTTTCAGGTAATGATCAGTACACAAAAACCACTTGGCTCACCAAATTTAGTTCTTCTAGGTTAAACCGTTCGTTTGCAGTAACCGTTTTCATTTTTAGGTTTCACTCTTTTTTCTCCTATATGGATACATGTATTTGGAACTCTAAATCAAACACGGTTTGTGCTAGCTCTTTGAAACTTGACACAATAAAGCAGTTTCAAGTTCTATCTCTATGGTTTGTTTGCTGTTGATGTAGCCCTAAGCAGAGACTGGCGAAAATCACTTTCATGGAAAGGGCTTGCGAAGCTTCCACAAAACTACGAGTTGCCTGAAATCTCAGCCAACATTTTTTCACCCAATCTTGATGATTCTTTCAGGTAATCATCAGTACACCAAAACCACTTGGCTCACCAAATTTCGTTCTTCTAGGTTAAACCATTCGTTTGCAGTAACCATTTTCATTTTTAGGTTTCAGTCTGTTTTCTCATATAGGGATACATGTATTTGAAACTCTAAATCAAACACGGTTTGTGCTAGCTCTTTGAAACTTGACACAATAAAGCAGTTTCAAGTTCTATCTCCATGATTTGTTTGCTGTTGATATAGCCCTAAGCTAAGAGTGGCGAAAATCACTTTCATGGAAAGGGGTTGCCAAGCTTCCAAAAAACTACGAGTTGCCTGAAATCTCAGCAAACATTTTTTCACCCAATCTTGATGATTCTTTCAGGTAATGTTCAGTACACCAAAACCACTGGGCTCACCAAATTTCGTTCTTCTAGGTTAAACCGTTCGTTTGCAGTAACCGTTTTCATTTTTAGGTTTCACTCCGTTTTCTCCTATAGGGATACATGTATTTGGAACTCTAAGTCAAACACGGTTTCTGCTAGCTCTTTGAAACTTGACACAATATAGCACTGTCAAGATCTATGTCTATGATTTGTTTGCTGTTGATGTAGCCCTAAGCAGAGAGTGGCGAAAATCACTTTCATGGAAAGGGGTTGCCAAGCTTCCAAAAAACTACGAGTTGCCTGAAATCTCAGCAAACATTTTTTCGCCCAATCTGGATGATTCTTTCAGGTAATGATCAGTACACCAAAACCACTTGGCTCACCAAATTTTGTTCTTTTACGTTAACCGTTCGTTGCAGTAACCGTTTTAATTTTTAGGTTTCACTCTGTTTTCTCCTATAGGGATACATGTATTTGGAACTCTAAATCAAACACGGTTTGTGCTAGCTCTTTTAAACTTGACACAATAAAGCAGTTTCAAGTTCTATCTCTATGGTTTGTTTGCTCTTGATGTAGCACTAAGCAGAGACTGGCGAAAATCACTTTCATGGAAAGGGGTTGCCAAGCTTCCAAAAAACTACGAGTTGCCTGAAATGTCAGCCAACAGTTTTTGACAAAATCTTCAAGATTCTTTCAAGTAATGATCAGTACACCAAAACCACTTGGCTCACCGAATTTCGTTCTTCTAGGTTAAACCGTTCGTTTGCAGTAACCGTTTTCATTTTTAGGTTTCACTCTTTTTTCTCCTATGGGGATACATGTATTTGGAACACTACATTAAACACGGTTTGTGCTAGCTCTTTGAAACTTGACACAATAAAGCAGTTTCAAGTTCTATCTCTATGGTTTGTTTGCTGTTGATGTAGCCCTAAGCAGAGACTGGCGAAAATCACTTTCATGGAAAGGGGTTGCCAATCTTCCAAGAAACTACGAGTTTCCTGAAATCTCAGCCAACATTATTTCACCCAATCTTGATGATTCTTTCAGGTAATGATCAGTACACCAAAACCACTTGGCTCACCAAATTTAGTTCTTCTATGTTAAACGGTTCGTTTGCAGTAACCGTTTTCATTTTTAGGTTTCACTCTGATTTCTCCTATAGGGATACATGTATTTGGAACTCTAAATCAAACACTGTTTGTGCTAGCTCTTTGAAACTTGACACAATAAAGCAGTTTCAAGTTCTATCTCTATGGTTTGTTTGCTGTTGATGTAGCCCTAAGCAGAGACTTGCGAAAATCACTTTCATGGAAAGGGGTTGCCAAGCTTCCAAAAAACTACGAATTCCCTGAAATATCAGCCAACATTTTTATACCCAATCTTGATGATTTTTTCAGGTAATGATCAGTACACCAAAACCACTTGGCTTACCAAATTTCGTTCTTCTAGGTTAAACCCTTCGTTTGCAGTAACCGTTTTCATTTTTAGGTTTCAGTCTGTTTTCTCATATAGGGATATATGTATTTGGAACTCTAAATCAAACACGGTTTGTGCAAGAACTTTGAAACTTGACACAATAAAGCAGTTTCAAGTTCTGTCTGTATGGTTTGTTTGCTGTTGATGTAACCCTAAGAAGAGACTGGCGAAAATCACTTTCATGGAAAGGGGTTGCCAAGCTTCCAAAAAACTACGTGTTGCCTGAAATGTCAGCCAACATTTTTTGACCCAATCTTCAAGATCCTTTCAGGCAATGATCAGTACACCAAAACCACTTGGCTCACCAAATTTCGTTCTTCTAGGTTAAGCCGTTCGTTTGCAGTAACCGTTTTCATTTTTAGGTTTCACTCGGTTTTCTCCTATAGGGATACATGTATTTGGAACTCTACATTAAACACGGTTTGTGCTAGCTCTTTGAAACTTGACACAATAAAGCAGTTTCAAGTTCTATCTCTATGGTTTGTTTGCTGTTGATGTAGCCCTAAGCAGAGACTGGCGAAAATCACTTTCATGGAAAGGGGTAGCCAAGCTTCCAAAAAACTACGAGTTGCCTGAAATCTCAGCCAACATTTTTTCACCCAATCTTGATGATTCTTTCAGGTAATTATCAGTACACCAAAACCACTTGGCTCACCAAATTTCGTTCTTCTAGGTTAAACCGTTCGTTTGCAGTAACCGTTTTTATTTTTAGGTTTCAGTCTGTTTTCTCATATAGGGATACATGTATTTGGAACTCTAAATCAAACACGGTTTGTGCTAGCTCTTTGAAACTTGACACAATAAAGCAGTTTCAATATCTATCTCCATGGTTTGTTTGCTGTTGATATAGCCCTAAGCAGAGAGTGGCGAAAATCACTTTCATGAAAAGGGGTTGCCAAGCTTCCAAAAAACTACGAGTTCCCTGAAATCTCAGCAAACATTTTTTCACCCAATCTTGATGATTCTTTCAGGTAATGATCAGTACAGCAAAACCACTGGGCTCACCAAATTTCATTCTTCTAGGTTAAACCGTTCGTTTGCAGTAACCGTTTTCATTTTTAGGTTTCACTCTGTTTTCTCCTATAGGGATACATGTATTTGGAACTCTAAATCAAACACGGTATATGCTAGCTCTTTGAAACTTGACACAATAAAGCAGTTTCAAGTTCTATCTCTATGGTTTGTTTGCTGTTGATGTAGCCCTAAGCAGAGACTGGCGAAAATCACTTTCATGGAAAGGGGTTGCCAAGCTTCCAAAAAACTACGAGTTGCCTGAAATCTCAGCCAACATTTTTACACCCAATCTTGATGATTCTTTCAGGTAATGATCAGTACACCAAAACCACTTGGCTCACCAAATTTCGTTATTCTAGGTTAAACCGTTCGTTTGCAGTAACCGTTTTCATTTTTAGGTTTCAGTCTTTTTTCTCATATAGGGATACATGTATTTGGAACTCTAAATCAAACACGGTTTGTGCGAGCTCTTTAAAACTTGACACAATAAAGCAGTTTCAAGTTCTATCTCCATGGTTTGTTTGCTGTTGATGTAGCCCTAAGCAGAGATTGGCGAAAATCACTTTCATGGAAAGGGGTTGCCAAGCTTCCAAAAAACTACGAATTGCCTGAAATCTAAGCAAATATTTTTTCACCCAAGCTTGATGATTTTTTCAGGTAATGATCAGTAAACCAAAACCACTTGGCTCACCAAATTTCGTTTTTCCAGGTTAAACCGTTCGTTTGCAGTAACCGTTTTCATTTTTAGCTTTTACTCTGTTTTCTCCTATAGGGATACATGTATTTGGAACTCTAAATCAAACACGGTTTCTGCTAGCTCTTTGAAACTTGACACAATAAAGCAGTTTCAAGTTCTATCTCTATGGTTTGTTTGCTGTTGATGTAGCCCTAAGCAGAGACTGGCGAAAATCACTTTAATGAAAAGGGGTTGCCAAGCTTCCAAATAAGTATGAGTTGCCTGAAATCTCAGGCAACATTTTTTCACCCAATCTTGATGATTCTTTCAGGTAATGATCGTACACCAAAACCACTTGGCTCACCAAATTTCGTTCTTCTAGGTAAAACCGTTCGTTTGCAGTAACCGTTTTCATTTTTAGGTTTCACTCTGTTTTCTCCTATAGGGATACATGTATTTGGAAGTCTAAATCAAACACGGTTTGTGCTAGCTCTTTGAAACTTGTAACAATAAAGCAGTTTCAAGTTCTATCTCTATGGTTTGTTTGCTGTTGACGTAGCCTAAGCAGAGACTGGCGGAAAATCACTTTCATGGAAAGGGGTTGCTAAGCTTCCAAAAAACTACGAGTCGCCTGAAATCTCAGCAAACATTTTTTCACCCAATCTTGATGATTCTTTCAGGTAATGATCAGTACACCACAACCACTTGGCTCACCAAATTTCGTTCTTCTAGGTAAAACCGTTCGTTTGCAGTAACCGTTTTCATTTTTAGGTTTCACTCTGTTTTCTCCTATAGGGATACATGTATTTGGAAGACTAAATCAAACACGGTTTGTGCTAGCTCTTTGAAACTTGACACAATAAAGCAGTTTCAAGTTCTGTCTGTATGGTTTGTTTGCTGTTGATGTAACCCTAAGAAGAGACTGGCGAAAATCACTTTCATGGAAAGGGGTTGCCAAGCTTCCAAAAAACTACGAGTTGCCTGAAATGTCAGCCAACATTTTTTGTCCCAAGCTTCAAGAACCTTTCAGGTAATGATCAGTACACTAAAACCACTTGGCTCACCAAATTTCGTTCTTCTAGGTTAAGCCGTTCGTTTGCAGTAACCGTTTTCATTTTTAGGTTTCACTCTTTTTTCTCCTATAGGGATACATGTATTTGGAACTCTACATTAAACATGGTTTGTGCTAGCTCTTTGAAACTTGACACAATAAAGCAGTTTCAAGTTCTATCTCTATGGTTTGTTTGCTGTTGATGTAGCCCTAAGCAGAGACTGGCGAAAATCACTTTCATGGAAAGGGGTAGCCAAGCTTCCAAAAAACTACGAGTTGCCTGAAATCTCAGCCAACATTTTTTCACCCAATCTTGATGATTCTTTCAGGTAATTATCAGTACACCGAAACCACTTGGCTCACCAAATTTCGTTCTTCTAGGTTAAACCGTTCCTTTGCAGTAACCGTTTTCATTTTTAGGTTTCAGTCTGTTTTCTCATATAGGGATACATGTATTTGGAACTCTAAATCAAACACGGTTTGTTCTAGCTCTTTGAAACTTGACACAATAAAGCAGTTTCAATTTCTATCTCCATGGTATCTTTGCCGTTGATATAGCCCTAAGCAGAGAGTGGCGAAAATCACTTTCATGAAAAGGGGTTGCCAAGCTTCCAAAAAACTACGAGTTGCCTGAAATCTCAGCAAACATTTTTTCACCCAATCTTGATGATTCTTTCAGGTAATGATCAGTACACCAAAACCACTGAGCTCACCAATTTTCATTCTTCTAGGTTAAACCGTTCGTTTGCAGTAACCGTTTTCATTTTTAGGTTTCACTCTGTTTTCTCCTATAGGGATACATGTATTTGGAACTCTAAATCAAACACGGTTTGTGCTAGCTCTTTGAAACTTGACACAATAAAGCAGTTTCAAGTTCTATCTCTATGGTTTGTTTGCTGTTGATGTAGCCCTAAGAAGAGACTGGCGAAAATCTTTTTCATGGAAAGGGGTTGCCAAGCTTCCAAAAAACTACGAGTTGCCTGAAATCTCAGCCAACATTTTTACACCCAATCTTGATCATTCTTTCAGGTAATGAACAGTACACCAAAACCACTTGTCTCACCTAATTTCGTTCTTCTAGGTTAAACCGTTCGTTTGCAGTAACCGTTTTCATTTTTAGGTTTCACTCTGTTTTCTCCTATAGGGATACATGTATGTGGAACTTTAAATGAAACACGGTTTGTGCTAGCTCTTTGAAACTTGACACAATAAAGCAGTTTCAAGTTCTATCTCTATGGTTTGTTTGCTGTTGATGTAGCCCTAAGCAGAGACTGGCAAAAATCACTTTCATTGAAAGGGGTTTCCTAGGTTCCAAAAAACTACGAGTGGCCTGAAATCTCAGCCAACATTTTTTCACCCAATCTTGATGATTCTTTCAGGTAATTTTCAGTACACCAAAACCACTTGGCACACATAATTTCGTTCTTCTAGGTTAAACCGTTCGTTTGCAGTAACCGTTTTCATTTTTAGGTTTCAATCTGTTTTCTCCTATGGGGATACATGTATTTGGAACTCTAAATCAAACACGGTTTGTGCTAGCTCTTTGAAATTTGACACAATAAACAGTTTCACGTTCTATCTCTATGGTTTGGTTGCTGTTGATGTAGCCCTAAGCAGAGACTGGCGAAAATCACTTTCATGGAAAGGGGTTGCCAAGGTTCCAAAAAACTACGAGTTGCCTGAAATCTCAGCCAACATTTTTTCACCCAAACTTGATGATTCTTTTAGGTAATGATCAGTACACCAAAACCACTTTGCTCACCAAATTTCGTTCTTCTAAATTAAACCGGTCGTTTGCAGAATCCGTTTTCATTTTTAGGTTTCACTCTGTTTGCTCTTATAGGGATACATGTATTTGGAACTTTAAATGAAACACGGTTTTTTGCTAGCTCTTTGAAACTTGACACAATAAAGCAGTTTCAAGTTCTATCTCTATGGTTTGTTTGCTGTTGATGTAGCCCTAAGCAGAGACTGGCGAAAATCACTTTCATGAAAAGGGGTTTCCCAGGTTCCAAAAAACTACGAGTTGCCTGAAATCTCAGCCATCATTTTTTCACCCAATCTTGATGATTCTTTCAGGTAATGATCAGTTCACCAAAACCACTTGGGTCACCAAATTTCGTTCTTCTAGGTTAAACCGTTCGTTTGCAGTAACCGTTTTCACTTTTAGGATTCACTCTGTTTTCTCCTATAGGGATACATGTATTTGGAACTTTAAATCAAACAGGGTTTGTGCTAGCTCTTTGAAACTTGACACAATAAAGCAGTTTTAAGTTCTATGTCTATGGTTTGCTTGCTGTTGATGTAGCCCTAAGCAGAGACTGGCGAAAATCACTTTCATGGAAAGGGGTTGCCAAGCTTCCAAGAAACTACGAGTTTCCTGAAATCTTAGCCAACATTTTTTCACCCAATCTTGATGATTCTTTCAGGTAATGATCAGTACACCGAAACAACATGGCTCACCATTTTCGTTCTTCTAGGTTAAACCGGTCGTTTGCAGTAACCGTTTTTATTTTTAGGTTTCACTCTGTTTTCTCCGATAGGGATACATGTATTTGGAACTCTAAATCAAACAAGGTTTGTGCTAGCTCTTTGAAACTTGACACAATAAAGCAGTTTCAAGTTCTATCTCTATGGTTTGTTTCCTGTGGATGTAGCCCTAAGCAGAGACTGGTGAATATCACTTTCATTTAAAGGGTTTGCCAAGCTTCCAAAAAACTACGAGTTGCCTGAAATCTCAGCAAACATTTTTTCACCCAATCTTGATGATTCTTTCAGGTAATGATCAGTACACCAAAACCACTTGGCTCACCACATTTCGGTCTTCTAGGTTAAACCGTTCGTTTGCAGTAACCGTTTTCATTTTTAGGTTTCAGTCTGTTTTCTCCTATAGGGATACATGTATTTGGAACTCTAAATCAAACACGGTTTGTGCTAGCTCTTTGAAACTTGACAAAAAAAAGCAGTTTCAAGTTCTTTCTCTATGGTTTTTTTTTTCTGTTGATGTAGCCCTAAACAGAAACTGGCGAAAATCACTCTTGGAAAGGCATTGCCAAGCTTCCAAAAAACTACGATTTGCCTGAAATCTCAGCAAAAATTTTTTCACCCAATCTTGATGATTCTTTCAGGTAATGATCAGTACACCAAAACCACTTGGCTCACCAAATTTCGTTCTTCTAGGTTAAACCGTTTGTTTGAAGTAACCGTTTCCATTTTTAGGTTTCACTCTGTTTTCTCCTAAAGGGATACATGTATTTGGAACTTTAAATCAAACAGGGTTTGTGCTAGCTCTTTGAAACTTGACACAATAAAGCAGTTTCAAGTTCTATCTCTATGGTTTGTTTGCAGTGGATGTAGCCCTAAGCAGAGAGTGGCGAAAATCACTTTCATGAAAAGGGGTTGCCCACCTTCCAAAAAACTACGAGTTGCCTAAAATCTCAGCAAACATTTTTTTCAACCAATCTTGATGATTCTTTCAGGTAATGATCAGTACACCAAAACCACTTGGCTCACCAAATTTCGTTCTTCTAGGTTAAACCGTTCGTTTGCAGTAACAGTTTTCATTTTTAGGTTTCACTCTGTTTTCTCCTATAGGGATACATGTATTTGGAACTCTAAATCAAACACGGTTTGTGCTAGCTCTTTGAAACTTGACACAATAAAGCAGTTTCAAGTTCTATATCTATCGTTTGTTTGCTGTTGATGTAGCCCTAATTACTGACTGGCGAAAATCACTTTCATGGAAAGGGGTTGCCAAGCTTCCAAAAAACTACGAGTTGCCTGAAATCTCAGCAAACATTTTTTCACCCAATCTTGATAATTCTTTCAGGTAATGATTAGTACACCAAAACCAATTGGCTCACAAAATTTCGTTCTTCTAGGTTAAACAGTTCGTTTGCAGTAACCGTTTTCATTTTTAGGTTTCACTCTGTTTTCTCCTATAGGGATACATGTATTTGGAACTCTAAATCAAATAAGGTTTGTGCTAGCTCTTTGAAACTTGACACAATAAAGCAGTTTCAAGTTCTATCTCTATGGTTTGTTTGCTGTTGATGTAGCCCTAAGCAGAGACTGGCGAAAATCACTTTCATGGAAAGGGGTTGCCAAGCTTCCAAGAAACTACGAGTTGCCTGAAATCTCAGCTAACAGTTTTTCACCCAATCTTGATGATTCTTCCAGGTAATGATCAGTACACCAAAAACACTTGGCTCACCAAATTTCGTTCTTCTAGATGAAACCGTTCGTTTGCAGTAACCGTTTTCATTTTTAGGTTTCACTCTGTTTTCTCCCTTAGAGATACATGTATTTGGAACTCTAAATCAAACACGGTTTGTGCTAGCTCTTTGAAACTTGACACAATAAAGCAGTTTCAAGTTCTATCTCTATGGTTTGTTTGCTGTTGATGTACCCTAAGCAGAGACTGGCGAAAATCACATTCATGGAAAGGGGTTGGCAAGCTTCCAAAAAACTACAAGATGCCTGAAATCTGAGCCAACATTTTTTCACCCAATCTTGTTGATTCTTTCAGATAATGATCAGTACACTAAAACCACTTGGCTAACCAAAGTTCGATCTTCTAGGTTAAACCGTTCGTTTGCAGAAACCGTTTTCACATTTAGGTTTCACTCTGTTTTCTCCTATAGGGATACATGTATTTGGAACTCTAAATCAAACACCGTTTGTGCTAGCTATTTGAAACTTGACACAATAAAGCAGTTTTAAGTTCTATCTCTATGGTTTGTTTGCTGTTGATGTAGTCCTAAGCAGAGACTGGCGAAAATCACTTTCATGGAACGGGGTTGCCAAGCTTCAAAAAACTGCGAGTTGCCTGAAATCTCAGAAAACATTTTTTCACCCAATATTGATGATTCTTTCAGGTAATGATCAGTACACCAAAACCACTTGGCTCACCATATTTTGTTCTTCTAGGTTAAACCGTTCGTTTGCAGTAACCGTTTTCATTTTTTGGTTTCACTCTGTTTTCTCCTATAGGGATACATGTATTTGAAACTCTAAATCAAACACGGTTTGTGCTAGCTCGTTGAAACTTGACACAATAAAGCAGTTTCACGTTCTATCTCTATGGTTTGTTTGTTGTTGATGTAGCCCTAAGCAGAGACTGGCAAAAATCACTTTCATGGAAAGGGGTTGCCAAGCTTCCAAAAAACTACGAGTTGCCTGAAATCTCAGCCAACATTTTTTCACCTAGTTTTGATGATTCTTCCAGGTAATGATCAGTACACTAAAACCACTTGTCTCAACAAATTTCGTTCTTCTAGGTTAAACCGTTCGTTTGCAGTTACCATTTTTAATTTTTAGGTTTCACTCTGTTTTCTCCTAAAGGGATAAATGTATTTGGAACTCTAAATCAAACACGGTTTGTGCTAGCTCCTTGAAACTTGACACAATAAAGCAGTTTCCAGGTGCATCTCTATGGTTTGTTTGCTGTTGATGTAGCCCTAAGCAGAGACTGGCGAAAATCACTTTCATGGAAAGGGGTTGCCAAGCTTCCAAAAAACTACGAGTTGCCTGAAATCTCAGCAAACATTTTTTCACCCAATCTGGATGATTCTTTCAGGTAAGGATCAGTACACCAATACCACTTGACTCACCAAATTTCGTTTTTCTATGTAAAACCGTTCGTTTGCAGTAACCGTTTTTATTTTTAGGTTTCACTCTGTTTTCTCCTATAGGGATACATGTATTTGGAACTCTAAATCAAACACGGTTTTTGCTAGCTCTTTGAAACTTGACACATTAAAGCAGTATCAAGTTCTATCTCTATGGGTTGTTTTCTCTTGATGTAACCCTAAGCAGAAACTGGCAAAAATCACTTTCATTGAAAGGGGTTGCCATGCTTCCAAAAAACTACGAGTTGCCTGAAATCTCCTCCAACATTTTTTACCCAATCTTGATGATTCTTTCAGGTAATGATGTGTACACCAAAACCACTTGGCTCACCAAATTTCGTTCTTTTAGGTTAAACCGTTCGTTTGCAGTAAACGTTTATATTTTTAGGTTTCCCTCTGTTTTCTCCTATAGAGATACATGTATTTGGAACTCTAAATGAAACACGGTTTGTGCTAGCTCTTTGAAACTTGACACAATAAAGCAGTTTCAAGTTCTATGTCTATGGTTTGTTTGCTATTGATGTAGCCCTAAGCAGAGACTGGCGAAAATCACTTTCACAAACGGGGTTGCCAAGCTTTCAAAAAACTACGAGTTGCCTTAAATCACAGCAATCAATTTTTCACCCAATCTTGATGATTCTTTCAGGTAATGATCAGTACACCAAAACCACTTGGCTCACCAAATTTCGTTCTTCTAGGTTAAACCGTTCGTTTGCAGTAACCGTTTTCATTGTTAGGTTTCACTCTGTTTTCTCCTAATGGGATACATGTATTTGGAACTCTAAATCAAACACGGTTTGTGCTAGCTCTTTGACTTGACACAATAAAGCAGTTTCAAGTTCTATCTCTATGGTTTGTTTGCTGTTGATGTAGCCCTAAGCAGAGACTGGCGAAAATCACTTTCATGGAAAGGGGTTGCCAAGCTTCCAAAAAACTACGAGTTGCCTGAAATCTCAGCCAACATTTTTTTAACAATCTTGATGATTCTTTCAGGTAAGGATCTGTACACAAAAACCACTAGGCTCACCAAATTTCGTTCTTTTAGGTTAAACCGTTCGTTTGCAGTAACCGTTTTCATTTTTAGGTTTCACTCTGTTTTCTCCTATAGGGATACATGTATTTGGAACTCTAAATCAAACACGGTTTGTGCTAGCTCCTTGAAACTTGACACAATAAAGCAGTTTCAAGTTCTGTCTCTATGGTTTGTTTGCTGTTTATGTAGCCCTAAGCAGAGACTGGCGAAAATCACTTTCATGGAAAGGGGTTGCCAAGCTTCCAAAAAACTACGAGTTGCCTGAAATCTCAGCAAACATTTATTCACCCAATCTTGATGATTCTTTCAGGTAATGATCAGTACACCAAAACCACTTGACTCACCAAATTTCGTTCTTCTAGGTTAAACCGTTCGTTTGCAGTAACCGTTTTCATTTTTAGGTTTCACTCTGTTTTCTCCTATAGGGATACATGTATTTGGAACTCTAAATCAAACACGGTTTGTGCTAGCTCCTTGAAACTTGACACAATAAAGCAGTTTCAAGTTCTGTCTCTATGGTTTGTTTGCTGTTTATGTAGCCCTAAGCAGAGACTGGTGAAAATCACTTTCATGGAAAGGGGTTGCCAAGCTTCCAAAAAACTACGAGTTGCCTGAAATCTCAGCAAACATTTATTCACCCAATCTTGATGATTCTTTCAGGTAATGATCAGTACACCAAAACCACTTGACTCACCAAATTTCGTTCTTCTAGGTTAAACCGTTCGTTTGCAGTAACCGTTTTCATTTTTAGGTTTCACTCTGTTTCCTCCTATAGGGATACATGTATTTGGAACTCTAAATCAAACACGGTTTGTGCTAGCTCTTTGAAACTTGACACATTAAAGCAGTTTCAAGTTCTATCTCTATGGGTTGTTTTCTCTTGATGTAGCCCTAAGCAGAGACTGGCGAAAATCACTTTCATAGAAATTGGTTACCAAGCTTCCAAAAAACTACGATTTGCCTCAAATCTCAGCCAACATTTTTTCTCCCGATCTTGATGAATCTTTCAGGTAATGATGAGTACACCAAAACCACTTGGCTCACCAAATTTCGTTCTTGTAAGTTAAACCGTTCTTTTGCAGTAACCGTTTTTATTTTTAGGTTTCACTCTGTTTTCTCCTATAGAGATACATGTATTTGGAACTCTAAATGAAACACGGTTTGTGCTAGCTCTTTGAAACTTGACACAATAAAGCAGTTTGCAGGTCTATCTCTATGGTTTGTTTGCTGTTGATGTAGCCCTAATCAGAGACTGGCGAATATCACTTTCATGGAAAGGGGTTGCCAAGCTTCCAAAAAACTACGAGTTGCCTGAAACCTCAGCAGACATTTTTTCACCCAATCTTGATGATTCTTTCAGGTAAGGATCAGTACACAAAAACCACTAGGCTCACCAAGTTTCGTTCTTTTAGGTTAAACAGTTCGTTTGAAGTAACCGTTTTTATTTTTAGGTTTCACTCTGTTTTCTCCTATAGGGATACATGTATTTGGAACTCTAAATCAAACACGGTTTGTGCTAGCTCTATGAAACTTGACACAATAAAGCAGTTTCAAGTTCTATCTCTATGGTTTGTTTGCTGTTGATGTAGCCCTAAGCAGAGACTGGCGAAAATCACTTTCATGGAAAGGGGTTGCCAAGCTTCCAAAAAACTACGAGTTGCCTGAAATCTCAGCAAACATTTTTTCACCCAATCTTGATGATTCTTTCAGGTAATGATGAGTACACCAAAACCACTTGGCTCACCAAATTTCGTTCTTCTAAGTTAAACCGTTCGTTTGCAGTAACCGTTTTTATTTTTAGGTTTCACTCTGTTTTCTACTATAGAGATACATGTATTTGGAACTCTAAATCAAACACGGTTTTTGCTAGCTCTTTGAAACTTGACACATTAAAGCAGTATCAAGTTCTTTCTCTATGGGTTGTTTTCTCTTGATGTAACCCTAAGCAGAAACTGGCAAAAATCACTTTCATTGAAAGGGGTTGCCATGCTTCCAAAAAACTACGAGTTGCCTGAAATCTCAGCCAACATTTTTTCAACCGATCTTGATAATTCTTTCAGGTAATGATGTGTACACCAAAACCACTTGGCTCACCAAGTTTGGTTCTTTTAGGTTAAACCGTTCGTTTGCAGTAAACGTTTATATTTTTAGGTTTCACTCTGTTTTCTCCTATAGAGATACAGGTATTTGGAACACTAAATCAAACACGGTGTGTGCTAGCTCTTTGAAACTTGACACAATAAAGCAGTTTCAAGTTCTATCTCTATGGTTTGTTGCTGTTGACGTAGCCCTAAGCAGAGACTGGCGAAAATCACTTTCATGGAAAGGGGTTGCCAAGCTTCCAAAGAACTATGAGTTGCCTGAAATCTCAGCCAACATTTTTTCTCCCGATCTTGATGATTCTTTCAGGTAATGATGAGTACACCAAAACCACTTGGCTCACCAAATTTCGTTCTTGTAAGTTAAACCGTTCTTTTGCAGTAACCGTTTTTATTTTTAGGTTTCACTCTGTTTTCTCCTATAGAGATACATGTATTTGGAACTCTAAATGAAACACGGTTTGTGCTAGCTCTTTGAAACTTGACACAATAAAGCAGTTTGCAGGTCTATCTCTATGGTTTGTTTGCTGTTGATGTAGCCCTAATCAGAGACTGGCGAATATCACTTTCATGGAAAGGGGTTGCCAAGCTTCCAAATCTACGAGTTGCCTGAAATCTCAGCAGACATTTTTTCACCCAATCTTGATGATTCTTTCAGGTAAGGATCAGTACACAAAAACCACTAGGCTCACCAAGTTTCGTTCTTTTAGGTTAAAGAGTTCGTTTGAAGTAACCGTTTTAATTTTTAGGTTTCACTCTGTTTTCTCCTATAGGGATACATGTATTTGGAACTCTAAATCAAACACGGTTTGTGCTAGCTCTATGAAACTTGACACAATAAAGCAGTTTCAAGTTCTATCTCTATGGTTTGTTTGCTGTTGATGTAGCCCTAAGCAGAGACTGGCGAAAATCACTTTCATGGAAAGGGGTTGCCAAGCTTCCAAAAAACTACGAGTTGCATGAAATCTCAGCAAACATTTTTTCACCCAATCTTGATGATTCTTTCAGGTAATGATGAGTACACCAAAACCACTTGGCTCACCAAATTTCGTTCTTCTAAGTTAAACCGTTCGTTTGCAGTAACCGTTTTTATTTTTAGATTTCACTCTGTTTTCTACTATAGAGATACATGTATTTGGAACTCTAAATCAAACAAGGTTTGTGCTAGCTCTTTGAAACTTGACACAATAAAGCAGTTTCCAGGTGCATCTCTATGGTTTGTTTGCTGTTGATGTAGCCCTAAGCAGAGACTGGCGAAAATCACTTTCATGGAAAGGGGTTGCCAAGCTTCCAAAAAACTACGAGTTGCCTGAAATCTCAGCAAACATGTTTTTCACCCAATCTTGATGATTCTTTCAGGTAAGGATCAGTACACCAATACCACTTGACTCACCAAATTTCGTTTTTCTATGTAAAACCGTTCGTTTGCAGTAACCGTTTTTATTTTTAGGTTTCACTCTGTTTTCTCCTATAGGGATACATGTATTTGGAACTCTAAATCAAACACGGTTTTTGCTAGCTCTTTGAAACTTGAAACATTAAAGCAGTATCAAGTTCTATCTCTATGGGTTGTTTTCTCTTGATGTAACCCTAAGCAGAAACTGGCAAAAATCACTTTCATTGAAAGGGGTTGCCATGCTTCCAAAAAACTACGAGTTGCCTGAAATCTCCTCCAACATTTTTTACCCAATCTTGATGATTCTTTCAGGTAATGATGTGTACACCAAAACCACTTGGCTCACCAAATTTCGTTCTTTTAGGTTAAACCGTTCGTTTGCAGTAAACGTTTATATTTTTAGGTTTCCCTCTGTTTTCTCCTATAGAGATACATGTATTTGGAACTCTAAATGAAACACGGTTTGTGCTAGCTCTTTGAAACTTGACACAATAAAGCAGTTTCAAGTTCTATGTCTATGGTTTGTTTGCTATTGATGTAGCCCTAAGCAGAGACTGGCGAAAATCACTTTCACAAACGGGGTTGCCAAGCTTTCAAAAAACTACGAGTTGCCTTAAATCACAGCAATCAATTTTTCACCCAATCTTGATGATTCTTTCAGGTAATGATCAGTACACCAAAACCACTTGGCTCACCAAATTTCGTTCTTCTAGGTTAAACCGTTCGTTTGCAGTAACCGTTTTAATTTTTAGGTTTCACTCTGTTTTCTCCTAATGGGATACATGTATTTGGAACTCTAAATCAAACACGGTTTGTGCTAGCTCTTTGACTTGACACAATAAAGCAGTTTCAAGTTCTATCTCTATGGTTTGTTTGCTGTTGATGTAGCCCTAAGCAGAGACTGGCGAAAATCACTTTCATGGAAAGGGGTTGCCAAGCTCCCAAAAAACTACGAATTGCCTGAAATCTCAGCCAACATTTTTTTAACAATCTTGATGATTCTTTCAGGTAAGGATCAGTACACAAAAACCACTAGGCTCACCAAGTTTCGTTCTTTTAGGTTAAACCTTTCGTTTGCAGTAACCGTTTTCATTTTTAGGTTTCACTCTGTTTTCTCCTATAGGGATACATGTATTTGGAACTCTAAATCAAACACGGTTTGTGCTAGCTCCTTGAAATTTGACACAATAAAGCAGTTTCAAGTTCTATCTCTATGGTTTGTTTGCTGTTGATGTAGCCCTAAGCAGAGAGTGGCGAAAATCACATTCAAGGAAAGGGGTTGCCAAGCTTCCAAAAAACTACGAGTGTCCTGAATTCTCAGCCAAAATTTTTTCACCCAATCTTGATGATTCTTTCAGGTAATGATGAGTACACCAAAACCACTAGGCTCACCAAATTTCGTTCTTCTAAGTTAAACCGTTCGTTTGCAGTAACCGTTTTTATTTTTAGGTTTCACTCTGTTTTCTCCTATAGAGATACATGTATTTGGAAATCTAAATCAAACACGGTTTGTGCTAGCTCTTTGAAACTTGACACAATAAAGCAGTTTCCAGGTCTATCTCTATGGTTTGTTTGCTGTTGATCTAGCCCTAAGCAGAGACTGGCGAAAATCACTTTCATGGAAAGGGGTTGCCAAGCTTCCAAAAAACTACGAGTTGCCTGAAATCTCAGCCAACATTTTTTCACCCAATCTTGATGATTCTTTCAGGTAATGATCAGTACACCAACACCACTAGGCTAACCAAGTTTCATTCTTATAGGTTAAAAAGTTCGTTTGCAGTAACCGTTTTCATTTTTAGGTTTCACTCTGTTTTCTTCTGTAGGGATACATGTATTTGGAACTCTAAATCAAACACGGTTTGTGCTAGCTCTTTGAAACTTGACACAATTAAGCAGTTTCAAGTTCTAACTCTATGGTTTGTTTGCTGTTGATGTAGCCCTAAGCAGAGACTGGCGAAAATCACTTTCATGGAAAGGGGTTGCCAAGCTTCCAAAAAACTTCGAGTTGCCTGAAATCTCAGAATACATTTTTTCACCCAATCTTCAGGATTCTTTCAGGTAATGATCAGTACACCAAAACCACTTGGCTCACCAAATTTCGTTTTTCTAGGTTAAACCGTTCGTTTGCAGTAACCGTTTTCATTTTTAGGTTTCACTCTGTTTTCTCCTATAGGGATACATGTATTTGGAACTCTAAATGAAACACGGTTTGTGCTAGCTCTTTGAAACTTGACAAAATAAAGCAGTTTCAAGTTCTATCTCTATGGTTTGTTTGCTGTTGATGTAGCCATAAGCATAGAGTGGTGAAAATCACTTTCATGGAAAGGGGTTGCCAAGCTTCCAAAATACTACGAGTTGCCTGAAATCTCAGCAAACATTTTTTCACCCAATCTTGATGATTCTTTCAGGTAATGATCAGTACACCAAAACCACTTGGCTAACCAAATTTCGTTCATCTAGGTTAAACCGTTCGTTTGCAGTAACCGTTTTCATTTTTAGGTTTCACTCTGTTTTCTCCTATAGGGATACATGTATTTGGAACTCTAAATGAAACACGGTTTGTGCTAGCTCTTTGAAACTTGACACAATAAAGCAGTTTCAAGTTCTATCTCTATGGTTTGTTTTCTGTTGATGTAGCCCTAAGCAGAGACTGGCGAAAATCACTTTCATGGAAAGGGGTTGCCAACTTCCAAAAAACTACGAGTTGCCTGAAATCTCAGCAAACATTTTTTCACCCAATCTTGATGATTCTTTCAGGTAATGATCAGTACACCAAAACCACTTGGCTCACCAAATTTCGTTCATCTACGTTAAACCGTTCGTTTGCAGTAACCGTTTTCATTTTTATGTTTCACTCTGTTTTCTCCTATAGGAATACATGTATTTGGAACTCTAAATCAAACACGGTTTGTGCTAGCTCTTTGAAACTTGACACAATAAAGCAGTTTCAAGTTCTATCTCTATGGTTTGTTTTCTGTTGATGTAGCCCTAAGCAGAGACTGGCGAAAATCACTTTCATAGAAAGGGGTTGCCAAGCTTCCAAAAAACTATGAGTTGCCTGTAATCTCAGCCAACATTTTTTCACCCAATCTTGATGATTCTTTCAGGTAATGATCAGTACACCAAAACCACTCGGCTCACCAAATTTTGTTCTTCTAGGTTAAACCATTCGTTTGCAGTAACCGTTTTCATTTTTAGGTTTCACTCTGTTTTCTCCTATAGGGATACATGTATTTGGAACTCTAAATCAAACACGGTTTGTGCTACCTCTTTGAAACTTGACACAATAAAGCAGTTTCAAGTTCTCTCTCTATGGTTTGTTTGCTGTTGATGTAGCCCTAAGCAGAGACTGGCGAAAATCACTTTCATTGAAAGGGGTTGCCACGCTTCCAAAACCTACGAGTTGCCTGAAATCTCAGCAAACATTTTTTCACCCAATCTTGATGATTCTTACAGGTAATGATCAGTACACCAAAACCACTTGTCTCGCCAAATTTCGTTCTTCTAGGTTAAACCGTTCGTTCATTTGCAGTAACCGTTTTCATTTTTAGGTTTCACTCTGTTTTCTCCTATAGTGATACATGTATTTGGAACTCTAAATCAAACACGGTTTGTGCTAGCTCTTTGAAGCTTGACACAATAAAGCAGTTTCAAGTTCTGTCTCTATAGTTTCTTTGCTGTTGATGTAGCCCTAAGCAGAGACTGGCGAAAATCACTTTCATTGAAAGGGGTTGCCAAGCTTCCAAAAAACTACGAGTTGCCTGAAATCTCAGCAATGATTTTTTCACTCAATCTTGATGATTCTTTCAGGTAATGATCAGTAAACCAAAACCACTTGGCTCACCAAATTTCGTTCTTCTAGGTTAATCCGTTCGTTTGCAGTAACCGTTTTGATTTTTAGGTTTCACTCTGTTTTCTCCTTTAGGGATACATGTATTTGGAAGTGTAAATCAAACACGGTTTTTGCTAGCTCTTTGAAACTTGACACAATAAATCAGTTTCAAGTCCTATCTCTATGGTTTGTTTGCTGTTGATGTAGCCCTAAGCAGAGACTGGCGAAAATTACTTTCATGGAAAGGGGTTGCCAAGATTCCAAAAAACTACGAGTTGCCTGAAATCTCAGCCAACATTTTTTTACCCAATCTTGATGATTCTTTCAGGTAATGATCAGTACACCAAAACCACTTTGCTGACCAAATTTCGTTCTTCTAGGTTAAACCGTTCGTTTGCAGTAACCATTTTCATTTTTAGGTTTCACTCTGTTTTCCTACTAGGGATACATGTATTTGGAACTCTAAATCAAACACGGTTTGTGCTAGCTCTTTGAAACTTGACAAAATAAAGCAGTTTCAAGATCTCTCTGTATGGTTTGTTTGCTGTTGATGTAGCCCTAAGCAGAGACTGGCGAAAATTACTTTCATGGAAAGGGGTTGCCAAGATTCCAAAAAACTACGAGTTGCCTGAAATCTCAGCCAACATTTTTTTACCCAATCTTGATGATTCTTTCAGGTAATGATCAGTACACCAAAACCACTTGGCTCACCAAATTTCGTTCTTCTAGGTTAAACCGTTCGTTTGCAGTAACCGTTTTCATTTTTTGGTTTCATTGTGTTTTCTCCTATACAAATACATGTATTTGGAACTCTAAATCAAACACGGTTTTTGCTAGCTTCTTGAAACTTGACACAATAAAGCAGTTTCAAGTTCTCTCTCTATGGTTTGTTTGCTGTTGATGTAGCCCTAAGCAGAGACTGGCGAAAATCACTTTTAAGGAAAGGGGTTGCCACGCTACCAAAAAACTGCGAGTTGCCTGAAAACTCAGCCAACATTTTTTCACCGAATCTTGATGATTTTTTCAGGTAATGATCAGTACACCAAAACCACTTGGCTCACCAAATTTCGTTCTTCTAGGTTAAACCGTTCGTTTGCAGTAACCGTTTTCATTTTTAGGTTTCACTCTGTTTTCTCCTATAGGGATACATGTAGTTGGAACTCTAAATCAAACAGGGTTTGTGCTAGCTCTTTGAAACTTGACACAATAAAGCAGTTTCAAGTTCTATCTCTATGGTTTGTTTGCTGTTGATGTAGCCCTAAGCAGAGACTGACAAAAATCACTTTCATGGAAAGGGGTTGCCAAGATTCCAAAAAACTACGAGTTGCCTGAAATCTCAGCTAACATTTTTTCACCCAATCTTGATGATTCTTTCAGGTAATGATCAGTACACCAAAACCACTTGGCTCACTAAATTTCGTTCTTCTAGGTTAAACCGTTCTTTTCCAGTAACCGTTTTCATTAGTAGGTTTCACTCTGTTTTCTCCTATAGGGATACATGTATTTGGAACTGTGAATCAAACACGGTTTGTTCTAGCTCTTTGAAACTTGACACAATAAAGCAGTTTAAAGTTCTATGTCTATGGTTTGTTTGCTGTTGATGTAGCCCTAAGCAGAGACTGGCGAAAATCACTTTCATGGAAAGGGGTTGCCAAGCTTCCAAAAAACTACGAGTTGCCTGAAATCTCAGCCAACATTTTTTCACCCAATCTTGATGATTTTTTCAGGTAATGATAAGTATACCAAAACCACTTGGCTCACCAAATTTCGTTCTTCTGGGTTAAACCGTTCGTTTGCAGTAACCGCTTTCATTTTTAGGTTTCACTCTGTTTTCTCCTATAGGGATACATGTACTTGAAAATCTAAATCAAACACGGTTTGTGCTAGCTCTTTGAAACTTGACACAATAAAGCAGTTTCAAGTTCTATCTCTATGGTTTGTTTGCTGTTGATGTAGCCCTAAGCAGAGACTGGCGAAAATCACTTTCATTGAAAGAGGTTGCCAAGCTTCCAAAAAACTACGAGTTGCCTGAAATCTCCTCCAACATTTTTTCACCCAATCTTGATGATTCTTTCAGGTAATGATCAGTACACCAAAACCACTTTGCTCAACAAATTTCATCTTCTAGGTTAAACCGTTAGTTTGCAGTAACCATTTTCATTTTTAGGTTTCACTCTGTTTTCTCTTAATGGGATACATGTATTTGGAACTCTAAATCAAACATGGTTTGTGCTAGCTCCTTGAAACTTGACACAATAAAGCAGTTTCAAGTTCTATTTCTATGGTTTGTTTGCTGTTGATGTAGCCCTAAGCAGAGAGTGGCGAAAATCACATTCAAGGAAAGGGGTTGCCAAGCTTCCAAAAAACTACGAGTGTCCTGAAATCTCAGCCAAAATTTTTTCACCCAATCTTGATGATTCTTTCAGGTAATGATGAGTACACCAAAACCACTAGGCTCACCAAATTTCGTTCTTCTAAGTTAAACCGTTAGTTTGCAGTAACCGTTTTTATTTTTAGGTTTCACTCTGTTTTCTACTATAGAGATACATGTATTTGGAACTCTAAATCAAACACGGTTTGTGCTAGCTTTTTGAAACTTGAAACAATAAAGCAGTTTCCAGGTCTATCTCTATGGTTTCTGTGCTGTTGATCTAGCCCTAAGCAGAGACTGGCGAAAATCACTTTCATGGAAAGGGGTTGCCAAGCTTCCAAAAAACTACGAGTTGCCTGAAATCTCAGCCAAGATATTTTCACCCAATCTTGATGATTCTTTCAGGTAAGGATCAGTACACCAACACCACTAGGCTCACCAAGTTTTGTTCTTTTAGGTTAAAAAGTTCGTTTGCAGTAACCGTTTTCATTTTTAGGTTTCACTCTGTTTTCTTTTATAGGGATACATGTATTTGGAACTCTAAATCAAACACGGTTTATGCTAGCTCTTTGAAACTTGACACAATAAAGCAGTTTCAAGTTCTATCTCTATGTTTTGTTTGCTGTTGATGTAGCCCTAAGGAGAGACTGGCGAAAATCACTTTCATGGAAAAGGGTTGCCAAGCTTCCAAGAAACTATGAGTTGCCTGAAATCTCAGCAAACATTTTTTACCCAATCTTGATGATTCTTTCAGGTAATGATCAGTACACCAAAACCACTTGGCTCACCAAATTTCGTTTTTCTAGGTAAAACCGTTCACTTGCAGTAACCGTTTAAATTTTTAGGTTTCACTCTGTTTTCTCCTATAGGGATACATGTATTTGGAACTCTAAGTCAAACACGGTTTGTGCTAGCTCTTTGAAACTTGACACAATAAAGCAGTTTCAAGTTCTATCTCTATGGTTTGTTTGCTGTTGATGTAGCCCTAAGCATAGACTGGTGAAAATCACTTTCATGGAAAGGGGTTGCCAAGCTTCCAAAATACTACGAGTTGCCTGAAATCTCAGCAAACATTTTTTCACCCAATCTTGATGATTATTTCAGGTAATGATCAGTACAGCAAAACCACTTGGCTCACCAAATTTCTTTCATCTAGGTTAAACCGTTCGTTTGCAGTAACCGTTTTCATTTTTAGGTTTCACTCTGTTTTCTCCTATAGGGATACATGTATTTCGAACTCTAAATCAAACACGGTTTGTGCTAGCTCTTTGAAACTTGACACAATAAAGCAGTTTCAAGTTCTATCTCTATGGTTTGTTTTCTGTTGATGTAGCCCTAAGCAGAGACTGGCGAAAATCACTTTCATGGAAAGGTGTTGCCAAGCTTCCAAAAAACTACGAGTTGCCTGAAATCTCAGCAAACATTTTTTCACCCAATCTTGATGATTCTTTCAGGTAATGATCAGTACACCAAAACCACTTGGCTCAACAAATTTCGTATTTCTGGGTTAAACCGTTCGTTTGCAGTAACCGTTTTCATTTTTAGGTTTCACTCTATTTTCTCCTATAGGGATACATGTATTTGGAACTCTAAATCAAATACAGTTTGTGCTAGCTCTTTGAAACTTGACAAAATAAAGCAGTTTCAAGTTCTAACTCTATGGTTTGTTTGCTGTTGATGTAGCCCTAAGCAGAGACTGGCGAAAATCACTTTCATGGAAAGGGGTTGCCAAGCTTCCAAAAAACTTCGAGTTGCCTGAAATCTCAGCAAACATTTTTTCACTCAATCTTGATGATTCTTTCAGGTAATGATCAGTATACCAAAACCACTTGGCTCACCAAATTTCGTTCTTCTAGGTTAAACCGTTCGTTTGCAGTAACCGTTTTCATTTTTAGGTTTCACTCTGTTTTCTCCTATAGGGATACATGTATTTGCAACTCTAAATCAAACACGGTTTGTGCTAGCTCTTTGAAAGTTGACACAATAAACAGTTTCAAGTTCTATCTGTATGGGTTGTTTGCTGCTGATGTAGCCCTAAGCAGAGACTGGCAAAAATCACTTTCATGGAAAGGGGTTGCCAAGCTTCGAAAAAACTACGAGTTGCCTGAAATCTCAGGAAACATTTTTTCACCCAATCTTGATGATTCTTTCTGGTAATGATCAGTACACCAAAACCACTTTGCTCACCAAATTTCATTCTTCTTGGTTAAACCGTTCCTTTACAGTAACCGTTTTCATTTTTAGGTTTCACTCTGTTTTCTCCTACAGGGATACATGTATTTGGAACTCTAAATGAAACACGGCTTGTGCTAGCTATTTGACTTGACACAATAAAGCAGTTTCAAGTTCTATCTCTATGGTTTGTTTGCTGTTGATGTAGCCCTAAGCAGAGACTGGCGAAAATCACTTTCATGGAAAGGGGTTGCCAAGCTTCCAAAAAACTACGAGTTGCCTGAAATCTCAGCCAACATTTTTTCACCCAATCTTGATGATTCTTTCAGGTAATTATCAGTACACTAAAACCACTTGGCTCACCAAAATTTGTTCTTCCTGGTTAAACCGTTCGTTTGCAGTAACAGTTTTCATTTTAAAGTTTCACTCTGTTTTCTCCTATAGGGATACATGTATTTGGAACTCTAAATCAAACACGGTTTGTGCTAGCTCTTTGAAACTTGACACAATAAAGCAGTTTCAAGTGATGATCAGTACAACAAAACCACTTGGCTCACCAAATTTTGTTCTTCTTTGTTAAACCGTTCCTTTGCAGTAACCGTTTTCATTTTTTGGTTTCATTGTGTTTTCTCCTATACAAATACATGTATTTGGAACTCTAAATCAAACACGGTTTGTGCTAGCTCTTTGAAACTTGACACAATAAAGCAGTTTCAAGTTCTATCTCTATGGTTTGTTTGCTGTTGATGTAGCCCTAAGCAGAGACTGGCGAAAATCACTTTCATGGAAAGGGGTTGCCAAGCTTCCAAAAAACTTCGAGTTGCCTGAAATCTCAGCAAACATTTTTTCACTCAATCTTGATGATTCTTTCAGGTAATGATCAGTATACCAAAACCACTTGGCTCACCAAATTTCGTTCTTCTATGTTAAACCGTTCGTTTGCTGTAACCGTTTTCATTTTAAGGTTTCACTCTGTTTTCTCCTATAGGGATACATGTATTTGGAACTCTAAATCAAACACGGTTTGTGCTAGCTATTTGAAACTTGACACAATAAAGCAGTTTCAAGTTCTATCTCTATGGTTTGTTTGCTGTTGATGTAGCCCTAAGCAGAGACTGGCGAAAATCACTCTCATGGCAAGGGGTTGCCAAGCTTCCAAAAAACTACGAGTTGCCTGAAATCTCAGCAAACATTTTTTCACCCAATCTTGAGGATTCTTTCAGGTAATGATCAGTACACGAAAACCACTTGGCTCACCAAATTTCGTTTTTCTCGGTTAAACCGTTCGTTTGCAGTAACCGTTTTCATTTTAAGGTTTCACTCTGTTTTCTCCTATAAGGATACATGTATTTGGAACTCTAAATCAAACACGGTTTGTGCTACGTCTTTGAAGCTTGACAAAATAATGCAGTTTCAAGTTCTATCTCTATGGTTTGTTTTCTGTTGATGTAGCCCTAAGCAGAGACTGGCGAAAATCACTTTCATGGAAAGGTGTTGCCAAGCTTCCAAAAAACTACGAGTTGCCTGAAATCTCAGCAAACATTTTCTCACCCAATCTTGATGATTCTTTCAGGTAATAATCAGTACACCAAAACCACTTGGCTCAACAAATTTCGTATTTCTGGGTTAAACCGTTCGTTTGCAGTAACCGTTTTCATTTTTAGGTTTCACTCTATTTTCTCCTATAGGGATACATGTATTTGGAACTCTAAATCAAACACAGTTTGTGCTAGCTCTTTGAAACTTGACAAAATAAAGCAGTTTCAAGTTCTAACTCTATGGTTTGTTTGCTGTTGATGTAGCCCTAAGCAGAGACTGGCGAAAATCACTTTCATGGAAAGGGGTTGCCAAGCTTCCAAAAAACTTCGAGTTGCCTGAAATCTCAGCAAACATTTTTTCACTCAATCTTGATGATTCTTTCAGGTAATGATCAGTATACCAAAACCACTTGGCTCACCAAATTTCGTTCTTCTAGGTTAAACCGTTCGTTTGCAGTAACCGTTTTCATTTTTAGGTTTCACTCTGTTTTCTCCTATAGGGATACATGTATTTGCAACTCTAAATCAAACACGGTTTGTGCTAGCTCTTTGAAACTTGACACAATAAACAGTTTCAAGTTCTATCTGTATGGGTTGTTTGCTGCTGATGTAGCCCTAAGCAGAGACTGGCAAAAATCACTTTCATGGAAAGGGGTTGCCAAGCTTCGAAAAAACTACGAGTTGCCTGAAATCTCAGGAAACATTTTTTCACCCAATCTTGATGATTCTTTCTGGTAATGATCAGTACACCAAAACCACTTTGCTCACCAAATTTCATTCTTCTTGGTTAAACCGTTCCTTTACAGTAACCGTTTTCATTTTTAGGTTTCACTCTGTTTTCTCCTACAGGGATACATGTATTTGGAACTCTAAATGAAACACGGCTTGTGCTAGCTATTTGACTTGACACAATAAAGCAGTTTCAAGTTCTATCTGTATGGTTTGTTTGCTGTTGATGTAGCCCTAAGCAGAGACTGGCGAAAATCACTTTCATGGAAAGGGGTTGCCAAGCTTCCAAAAAACTACGAGTTGCCTGAAATCTCAGCCAACATTTTTTCACCCAATCTTGATGATTCTTTCAGGTAATTATCAGTACACTAAAACCACTTGGCTCACCAAAATTTGTTCTTCCTGGTTAAACCGTTCGTTTGCAGTAACAGTTTTCATTTTAAAGTTTCACTCTGTTTTCTCCTATAGGGATACATGTATTTGGAACTCTAAATCAAACACGGTTTGTGCTAGCTCTTTGAAACTTGACACAATAAAGCAGTTTCAAGTAATGATCAGTACAACAAAACCACTTGGCTCACCAAATTTTGTTCTTCTTTGTTAAACCGTTCCTTTGCAGTAACCGTTTTCATTTTTTGGTTTCATTGTGTTTTCTCCTATACAAATACATGTATTTGGAACTCTAAATCAAACACGGTTTGTGCTAGCTCTTTGAAACTTGACACAATAAAGCAGTTTCAAGTTCTATCTCTATGGTTTGTTTGCTGTTGATGTAGCCCTAAGCAGAGACTGGCGAAAATCACTCTCATGGCAAGGGGTTGCCAAGCTTCCAAAAAACTACGAGTTGCCTGAAATCTCAGCAAACATTTTTTCACCCAATCTTGAGGATTCTTTCAGGTAATGATCAGTACACGAAAACCACTTGGCTCACCAAATTTCGTTTTTCTCGGTTAAACCGTTCGTTTGCAGTAACCGTTTTCATTTTAAGGTTTCACTCTGTTTTCTCCTATAAGGATACATGTATTTGGAACTCTAAATCAAACACGGTTTGTGCTACGTCTTTGAAACTTGACAAAATAATGCAGTTTTAAGTTCTATCTCTATGGTTTGTTTGCTGTTGATGTAGCCCTAAGCAGAGACTGGCAAAAATCACTTTCATGGAAAGGGATTGCCAAGCTTCAAAAAACTACTAGTTTCCTGAAATCTCAGCAAACATTTTTTCACCCACTCTTGATGATTCTTTCAGGTAATGATCAGTACACCAAAACCACTTGGCTCACCAAATTTCGTTCTTCTAGATTATACCGTTCGTGTGCATTAACCGTTTTGATTTTAAGGTTTTACTCTGTTTTTTCCTATAGAAATACATGTATTTGGAGCTCTAAATCAAACACGGTTTGTGCTAGCTCTTTGAAACTTGACACAATAAAGCAGTTTCAAGTTATATCTCTATGGATTGTTTTTCTATTGATGTAGCCCTAAGCAGAGACTGGCGAAAATCCCTTTCATGGAAAGGGGTTGCCAAGCTTCCAAAAAACTATGAGTTGCCTGAAATCTCAGCCAACATTTTTTCACCCAATCTTGATGATTCTTTCAGGTAATGATCAGTATACCAAACCCACTTGGCTCACCAAATTTCGTTCTTCTAGGTTAAACCATTCGTTTGCAGTAACCGTTTTCATTTTTAGGATTCACTCTGTTTTCTCCTATAGGGATACATGTATTTGGAACTCTAAATCAAACACGGTTTGTGCTAGCTTTTTGAAACTTGACACAATAAAGCAGTTTCAAGTTCTAACTCTATGGTTTGTTTGCTGTTGATGTAGCCCTAAGCAGAGACTGGCGAAAATCACTTTCATGGAAAGGGGTTGCCAAGCTTCGAAAAAACTACGAGTTTCCTGAAATTTCAGCAAAAATTTTTTCACTCAATCTTGATGATTCCTTCAGGTAATGATCACTATACCAAAACCACGTGGCTCACCAAATTTCGTTCTTCTAGGTTAAACCGTTCGTTTGCAGTAACCGTTTTCATTTTTAGGTTTCACTCTGTTTTCTCCTATAGGGATACATGTATTTGCAACTCTAAATCAAACACGGTTTGTGCTAGCTCTTTGAAACTTGACACAATAAACAGTTTCAAGTTCTATCTGTATGGTTTGTTTGCTGTTGATTTAGCCCTAAGCAGAGACTGACAAAAATCACTTTCATGGAAAGGGGTTGCCAAGCTTCCAAAAAACTACGAGTTGCCTTAAATCTCAGGAAACATTTTTTCACCCAATCTTGATGATTCTTTCTGGTAATGATCAGTACACCAAAACCACTTTGCTCACGAAATTTCATTCTTCTTGGTTAAACCGTTCCTTTGCAGTAACCGTTTTCATTTTTAGGTTTCACTCTGTTTTCTCCTACAGGGATACATGTATTTGGAACTCTAAATGAAACACGGCTTGTGCTAGCTATTTGACTTGACACAATAAAGCAGTTTCATGTTCTATCTCTATGGTTTGTTTGCTGTTGTTGTAGCCATAAGCAGAGACTGGCGAAAATCACTTTCATGGAAAGGGGTTGCCAAGCTTCCAAAAAACTACGAGTTGCCTGAAATTTCAACCAACATTTTTTCACCCAATCTTGATGATTCTTTCAGGTAATGATCAGTACACAAAAACCACTTGGCTCAACAAAATTTGTTCTTCTAGGTTAAACCGTTCGTTTGCAGTAACAGTTTTCATTTTAATGTTTCACTCTGTTTTCTCCTATAGGGATACATGTATTTGGAACTCTAAATCAAACACGGTTTGTGCTAGCTCTTTGAAACTTGACACAATAAAGCAGTTTCAAGTTCTAACTCTATGGTTTTGTTTGCTGTTGATGTAGCCCTAAGCAGAGACTGGCGAAAATCACTTTCATTGAAAGGGGTTGCCATGCTTCCAAAAAACTTCGAGTTGCCTGAAATCTCAGCAAAAATTTTTTCACTCAATCTTGATGATTCTTTCAGGTAATGATCAGTATACCAAAACCACTTTGCTCACCAAATTTCGTTCTTCTAGGTTAAACCGTTCGTTTGCAGTAACCGTTTTCATTTTTAGGTTTCACTCTGTTTTCTCCTATAGGGATACATGTATTTGCAACTCTAAATCAAACACGGTTTGTGCTAGCTCTTTGAAACTTGACACAATAAACAGTTTCAAGTTCTATCTCTATGGTTTGTTTGCTGTTGATGTAGCCCTAAGCAGAGACTGGCAAAAATCACTTTCATGGAAAGGGGTTGCCAAGCTTCCAAAAAACTACGAGTTGCCTGAAATCTCAGGAAACATTTTTTCACCCAATCTTGATGATTCTTTCTGTTAATGATCAGTACAACAAAACCACTTTGTTCACCATATTTCATTCTTCTTGGTTAAACCGTTCGTTTGCAGTAACCGTTTTCATTTTTAGGTTTCACTCTGTTTTCTCCTATAGGGATACATGTATTTGGAACTCTAAATGAAACACGGTTTGTGCTAGCTCTTGAAACTTGACACAATAAAGCAGTTTCCAGTTCTATCTCTATGGTTTGTTTGCTGTTGATGTAGCCCTAAGCATAGACCTGTGAAAATCACTTTCATGGAAAGGGGTTGCCAAGCTTCCAAAATACTACGAGTTGCCTGAAATCTCAGTAAACATTTTTTCACCCAATCTTGATGATTCTTTCAGATAATGATCAGTACACCAAATCCACTTGGCTCACAAAATTTCGTTCATCTAGGTTAAACCGTTCGTTTGCATTAACCGTTTTCATTTTTAGGTTTCACTCTGTTTTCTCCTATAGGGATACATGTATTTGGAACTCTAAATCAAAAACGGTTTGTGCTAGCTCTTTGAAACTTGACACAATAAAGCAGTTTCAAGTTCTATCTCTATGGTTTGTTTTCTGTTGATGTAGCCCTAAGCAGAGACTGGCGAAAATCTCTTTCATGAAAAGGGGTTGCCAAGCTTCCAAAAAACTACGAGTTGCCTGAAATCTCAGCAAACATTTTTTCATCCAATCTTGATGATTCTTTCAGGTAATGATCAGTACATCAAAACCACTTGGCTCACCAAATTTCGTTTTTCTGGGTTAAACCGTTCGTTTGCAGTAACCGTTTTCATTTTTAGGTTTCACTCTGTTTTCTCCTATAGGGATACATGTATTTGGAACTCTAAATCAAACACGGTTTGTGCTAGCTCTTTGAAACTTGACACAATAAAGCAGTTTCAAGTTCTGTCTCTATGGTTTGTTTGCTGTTAATGTAGCCCTAAGAAGAGACTGGCGAAAATCACTTTCTTTTAAAGGGGTTGCCAAGCTTCCAAAAAATTACGAGTTGCCTGAAATCTCAGCAAACATTTTTTCAACCAATCTTGATTATTCTTTCAGGTAATGATAAGTACACCAAAACCAGTTGGTCACCAAATTTCGTTCTTCTATGTTAAACCGATCGTTTGCAGTACCGTTTTCATTTTTAGGTTTCACTCTGTTTTCTCCTATAGGGATACATGTATTTGGAACTCTAAATCAAACACGGTTTGTGCTAGCTCTTTGAAACTTGACACAATAAAGCAGTTTCAAGTTCTATCTCTATGGTTTGTTTGCTGTTGATGTAGCCCTAAGCAGTGACTGGCAAAAATCACTTTTATGGAAAGGGGTTGCCAAGCTTCCAAAAAACTACTAGTTGCCTGAAATCTCAGCAAACATTTTTTCACCCAATCTTGATGATTCTTTCAGGTAATGATCAGTACACCAAAGCCACTTGGCTCACCATATTTCGTTCTTCCACGTTAAACAGTTCGTTTGCAGTAACCGTTTTCATTTCTGGTTTCACTCTGTGTTCTCCTATAGGGATACATGTATTTGAAACTCTAAATCCAACCCGGTTTGTGCTAGCTCTTTGAAACTTGACACAATAAAGCAGTTTCAAGTTCTATCTCTATGGTTTGTTTGCTGTTGATGTAGCCCTAAGCAGAGACTGGCGAAAATCACTTTCATGGAAAGGGGTTGCCAAGCTTCGAAAAAACTACGAGTTGCCTGAAATCTCAGCAAACATTTTTTCACCCACTCTTGATGATTCTTTCAGGTAATGATCAGTACACCAAAACCACTTGGCTCACCAAATTTGTTCCTCTAGGTTAAACTGTTCGTTTGCAGTAACCGTTTTCATTTTTCGGTTTCACTCTGTTTTCTCCTATAGGGATACATGTATTTGGAACTCTAAATGAAACACGGTTTGTGCTAGCTCTTGAAACATGACACAATAAAGCAGTTTCCAGTTCTATCTCTATGGTTTGTTTGCTGTTGATGTAGCCCTAAGCATAGAACTGTGAAAATCACTTTCATGGAAAGGGGTTGCCAAGCTTCCAAAATACTACGAGTTGCCTGAAATCTCAGTAAACCTTTTTTCACCCAATCTTGATGATTCTTTCACGTAATGATCAGTACACCAAAACCACTCGGCTCACCAAATTTTGTTCTTCTAGGTTAAACCGTTCGTTTGCAGTAACCGTTTTCATTTTTAGGTTTCACTCTGTTTTCTCCTTTAGGGATACATGTATTTGGAACTCTAAATCAAACACGGTTTATGCTAGCTCTTTGAAACTTGACACAATAAAGCAGTTTCAAGTTCTATCTCTATGGTTTGTTTTCTGTTGATGTAGCCCTAAGCAGAGACTGGCGAAAATCACTTTCATGGAAAGGCGTTGCCAAGCTTCCAAAAAACTACGAGTTGCCTGAAATCTCAGCAAACATTTTTTCATCCAATCTTGATGATTCTTTCAGGTAATGATCAGTACACCAAAACCACTTGGCTCACCAAATTTCGTTTTTCTGGGTTAAACCGTTCGTTTGCAGTAACCGTTTTCATTTTTAGGTTTCACTCTGTTTTCTCCTATATGGATACATGTATTTGGAACTCTAAATCAAACACGGTTTGTGCTAGCTCTTTGAAACTTGACACAATAAAGCAGTTTCAAGTTCTGTCTCTATGGTTTGTTTGCTGTTAATGTAGCCCTAAGAAGAGACTGGCGAAAATCACTTTCTTTTAAAGGGGTTGCCAAGCTTCCAAAAAACTTCGAGTTGCCTGAAATCTCAGCAAACATTTTTTCAACCAATCTTGATTATTCTTTCAGGTAATGATCAGTACTCCAAAACCAGTTGGTCACCAAATTTCGTTCTTCTAGGTTAAACCGTTCGTTTGCAGTAACCGTTTTCATTTTTAGGTTTCACTCTGTTTTCTCCTATAGGGATACATGTATTTGGAACTCTAAATCAAAAACGGTTTGTGCTAGATCTTTGAAACTTGACACAATAAAGCAGTTTCAAGTTCTATCTCTATGGTTTGTTTGCTGTTGATGTAGCCCTAAGCAGTGACTGGCGAAAATCACTTTTATGGAAAGGGGTTGCCAAGCTTCCAAAAAACTACTAGTTGCCTGAAAGCTCAGCAAACATTTTTTCACCCAATCTTGATGATTCTTTCAGGTAATGATCAGTACACCAAAGCCACTTGGCTCACCATATTTCGTTCTTCCACGTTAAACAGTTCGTTTGCAGTAACCGTTTTCATTTCTGGTTTCACTCTGTGTTCTCCTATAGGGATACATGTATTTGGAACTCTAAATCCAACACGGTTTGTGCTAGCTCTTTGAAACTTGACACAATAAAGCAGTTTCAAGTTCTATCTCTATGGTTTGTTTGCTGTTGATGTAGCCCTAAGCAGAGACTGGAGAAAATCACTTTCATGGAAAGGGTTGCCAAGCTTCCAAAAAACTATGAGTTGTCTGAAATCTCAGCAAATATTTCTTCAACCAATCTTGATGATTCTTTCAGGTAATGATCAGTACACCAAAACCACTTGGCTAACCAAATTTTGTTCTTCTAGGTTAAACCGTTCGTTTGCAGTAACCATTTTCATTTTTAGGTTTCACTCTGTTTTCTCCTATAGGGATACATGTATTTGGAACTCTAAATCAAACACGGTTTGTGGTAGCTCTTTGAAACTTGAAACAATAAAGCAGTTTCAAGTTCTATCTCTATGGTTAATTTGCTGGTGGTGTAGCCCTAAGCAGAGACTGGCGAAAATCACTTTGATGGAAAGGGGCTGCCAAGCTTCCAAAAAACTACGAGTTGCCTGAAATCTCAGCAAACATTTTTTTCACCCAATCTTGATGATTCTTTTAGGTAATGATCAGTACACCAAAATCACTTTGCTCACCAAATTTCGTTCTTCTAGGTTAAACCGTTCGTTTGCAGTAACCGTTTTCATTTTTAGGTTTCACTCTGTTTTCTCCTATAGAGATACATGTATTTAGAACTCTAAATAAAACACGGTTTGTGCTAGATCTTTGAAACTTTACACAATAAAGCAGTTTTAAGTTCTATCTCTATGGTTTGTTTGCTGTTGATGTAGCCCTAAGCAGAGAGTAGCGAAAATCACTTTCAGGGAAAGGGGTTGCCAAGCTTCCAAAAAACTACGAGTTGCATGAAATCTCAGCCAACATTTTTTCACCCAATCTTGATGATTCTTTCAGGTAATGATCAGTATACCATAACCACTTGGCTCACCTAATTTCGTTCTTCTAGGTTAAACCGTTCGTTGGCAGTAACCGTTTTCATTTTTATGTTTCACTCTTTATTTTATCCTATAGGGATACATGTAGTTGGAACTCTAAATCAAACACAGTTTGTGCTAACTCTTTGAAACTTGATACAATAAAGCAGTTTCAAGTTCTATCTCTATAGTTTGTTTGCTGTTCATGTAGCCCTAAGCAGAGAGTGGCGAAAATCACTTTTATGGAAAGGGGTTGCCAAGCTTCCAAAAAACTACGAGTTCCCTGAATTCTCAGCAAACATTTTTTTCACCCAATCTTGATGATTCTTTCAGGTAATTATCAGTACAACAGAACCATTTGGCCCACCAAATTTCGTTCTTCTAGGTTAAACCGTTCGTTTGCAGTAACCGTTTTTATTTTTAGGTTTCACTCTATCTGCTCCTATAGGGATACATGTATTTGAAACTCTAAATCAAACTCGGTTTGTGCTAGCTCTTTTCAACTTGACAAAATAAAGCAGTTTCAAGTTCTATCTCTGTGGATTGTTTGCTGTTGATGTAGCCCTAAGCAGAGACTGACGAAAATCAGTTTCATGGAAAGGGGTTGCCAATCTTCCAAAAAACTACGAGTTCCCTGAAATCTCAGCAAATATTTTTTCACCCAATCTTGATGATTCTTTCAGGTAATGATCAGTACACCAAAACCACTTGGCACACCAAATTTCGTTCTTTTAGTATAAACCGTTCGTTTGCAGTAACCGTTTTAATATTTAGGTTTCACTCTGTTTTCTCCTATAGGGATACATGTATTTTGAACTCTAAATCAAACACGGTTTGTGCTAGCTCTTTGAAACTTGACACAATAAAGCAGTTTCAAGTTCTATCTCTATGGTTTGTTTGCTGTTGATGTAGCCCTAAGCAGAGACTGGCGAAAATCACTTTCATGGAAAGGGGTTGCCAAGCTTCCAAAAAACTACGAGTTCCCTGAAATCTCAGCCAACATTTTTTCACTCAATCTTGATGATCCTTTCAGGTAATGATCAGTACACCAAAACCACTTGGCTCACCAAATTTCGTTCTTCTAGGTTAAACCGTTCGTTTGCAGTAACCGTTTTCATTTTTAGGTTTCACTCTGTTTTCTCCTATAGGGATACATGTATTTGGAACTCTAAATCAAACACGGTCTATGCTAGCTCTTTGAAACTTGACACAATAAAGCAGTTTCAAGTTCTATCTCTATGGTTTGTTTGCTGTTGATGTAGCCAAAAAGAGACTGGCGAAAATCACATTCATGGAAAGAGGTTGCCAAGCTTCCAAAAAACTACGAGTTGCCTGAAATCTCAGCCAACATTTTTTCACCCAATCCTGATGATTCTTTCAGGTAATGATCAGTACACCAAAACCACTTGGCTCACCAAGTTTGGTTCTTTTAGGTTAAACCGTTCGTTTGCAGTAACCGTTTTCATTTTTAGGTTTCACTCTGTTTTCTCCTATAGGGATACATGTATTTGGAACTCTAAATCAAACACGGATTGTGCTATCTCCTTGAAACTTGACACAATAAAGGAGTTTCAAGTTCTCTCTCTATGGTTTGTTTGCTGTTGATGTAGTTGTAAGCAGAGACTGGCGAAAATCACTTTGATGGTAAGGGGCTGCCAAGCTTCCAAAAAACTACGAGTTGCCTGAAATCTCAGCCAACATTTTTTCACCCAATCTTGATGATTTTTTCAGGTTATTATCAGTACACCAAATCCACTTGGCTCACCAAATTTCGTTCTTCTAGGTTAAACCGTTCGTTTGCAGTAACCGCTTTCATTTTTAGGTTTCACTCTGTTTTCTTCTATAGGGATACATGTATTTAGAGCTCTAAATCAAACACGGTTTGTGCTAGCTCTTTGAAACTTGACACAATAAAGCAGTTTCATATTCTATCTCTATGGTTTGTTTGCTGTTGATGTAGCCCTAAGCAGAGACTGGCGAAAATCACTTTCATTGAAAGGGGTTGCCAAGCTTCCAAAAACTACGAGTTGCCTGAAATCTCAGCAAACATTTTTTCACCCAATCTTGATGATTCTTTCAGGTAATGATCAGTACACCAAAACCACTTGACTCACCAAATTTCGTTCTTCTAGGTTAAACCGTTCGTTTGCAGTAACCGTTTTCATTTTTAGGTTTCACTCTGTTTTCTCCTATAGGGATACATGTATTTGGAAATCTAAATCAAACACGGTTTGTGCTAGCTCTTTGAAACTTGACACAATAAAGCAGTTTCAAGTTCTATCTCTATGGGTTCTTTTCTCTTTATGTAGCCCTAAGCAGAGACTGGCGAAAATCACTTTCATGGAAAGGGGTTGCCAAGCTTCCGAAAAACTACGAGTTGCCTGAAATCTCAGCCAACATTTTTTCACCCAATTTGATGATTCTTTCAGGTAATGATCAGTACACCAAAACCACTTGGCTCACCAAATTTCGTTCTTCTAGGTTAAACCGTTCGTTTGCAGAAACCGTTTTCATTTTTAGTTTTCACTCTGTTTTCTCCTATAGAGATACATGTATTTGGAACTCTAAATCAAACACGGTTTTTGCTAGCTCTTTGAAACTTGACACAATAAAGCAGTTTCCAGGTCTATCTCTATGGTTTGTTTGCTGTTGATGTAGCCCTAAGCAGAGACTGGCGAAAATCACTTTCATGGAAAGGGCTTGCCAAGCTTCCAAAAAACTACGAGTTGCCTGAAATCTCAGCAAACATTTTTTCACCCAATCTTGATGATTCTTTCAGGAAATGATCAGTACACCAAAACCACTTGACTCACCAAATTTCGTTCTTCTAGGTTAAACCGTTCGTTTGCAGTAACCGTTTTCATTTTTAGGTTTCACTCTGTTTTCTCCTATAGGGATACATGTATTTGGAACTCTAAATCAAACACGGTTTGTGCTAGCTCTTTGAAACTTGACACATTAAAGAAGCTTCAAGTTCTAGCTCTATGGGTTGTTTTCTCTTGATGTAGCCCTAAGCAGAGACTGGCGAAAATCACTTTCATGGAAAGGGGTTGCCAAGCTTCCAAAAAACTACGAGTTGCCTGAAATCTCAGCCAACATTTTTTCACCCAATCTTGATGATTCTTTCAGGTAATGATCAGTAAACCAAAACCACTTGGCTCACCAAATTTCGTTCTTCTAGGTTAAACCTTTCGTTTGCAGAAACCGTTTTCATTTTTAGGTTTCACTCTGTTTTCTCCTATAGAGATACATGTATTTGGAACTCCAAATAAAACACGGTTTTTGCTAGCTCTTTGAAACTTGACACAATAAAGCAGTTTCCAGGTCTATCTCTATGGTTTGTTTGCTGTTGATGTAGCCCTAAGCAGAGACTGGCGAAAATCACTTTCATGGAAAGGGGTTGCCAAGCTTCCAAAAAACTACGAGTTGCCTGAAATCTCAGCAAACATTTATTCACCCAATCTTGATGATTCTTTCAGGTAATGATCAGTACACCAAAACCACTTGGCTCACCAAATTTCATACTTCTAGGTTAAACCGTTCGTTTGCAGTAACCGTTTTCATTTTTAGGTTTCACTCTGTTTTCTCCTATAGGGATACATGTATTTGGAACTCTAAATAAAACACGGTTTGTGCTGGCTCTTTGAAACTTGACACAATAATGCAGTTTCGTGTTGTATCTGTATGGTTTGTTTGGTGTTGATGTAGCCCTAAGAAGAGATGGCGAAAATCACTTTCATCGAAAGGGGTTGCCAAGCTTCCAAAAAACAACGACTTGCCTGAAATCTCAGCCAACATTTTTTCACCCAATCTTGATGATTCTTTCAGGTAATGATCAGTACACCAAAACCACTAGGCTCACCAAGTTTCGTTCTTCTAGGTTAAACCGTTCGTTTGAAGTAACCGTTTTCATTTTTAGGTTTCACTCTGCTTTCTCCTATAGGGATACATGTATTTGGAACTCTAAATCAAACACGGTTTGTGCTAGCTCTTTGAAACATGACACAATAAAGCAGTTTCAAGTTCTATCTCTATGGTTTGTTTCCTGTTGATGTAGCCCTAAGCAGAGACTGGCGAAAATCACTTTCATTGAAAGGGGTTGCCAAGCTTCCAAATAACTACGATTTGCCTGAAATCTCAGCCAACATTTTTTCACCCCATCTTGATGATTCTTTCAGGTAATGATCAGTACACCAAAACCACTTGGATCAGCAAATTTCGTTCTTCTAGGTTAAACCGTTCGTTTGCAGTAACCGTTTTCATTTTTAGGTTTCACTCTGTTTTCTCCTATAGAGATACATGTATTTGGAACTCTAAATCAAACACGGTTTGTGCTAGCTCTATGAAACTTGACACAGTAAAGCAATTTCAAGTTCTATCTCTATGGTTTGTTTGCTGTTTATGTAGCCCTAAGCAGAGACTGGGAAAAATCACTTTCAATGAAAGGGCTTGCCAAGCTTCCAAAAAACTAAGAGTTTTCGGAAATCTCAGCCAACATTCTTTCACCCAATCTTCATGATTCTTTCAGGTACTGATCAGTACACCAAAACAACTTGGCTCACCAGATTTCGTACTTCTAGGTTAAACCGTTCGTTTGCAGTAACCGTTTTCATTTTTAGGTTTCACTCTCTTTTCTCCTATAGGGATACATGTATTTGGAACTCTAAATCAAACACGGTTTGTGCTAGCTCTTTGAAACTTGAAACAATAATGCAGTTTCATGTTCTATCTCTATGGTTTGTTTGGTGTTGATGTAGCCCTAAGGAGAGATGGCGAAAATCACTTTCATGGAAAGGGGTTGCCAAGCTTCCAAAAAACTACGACTTGCCTGAAATCTCAGCCAACATTTTTCCACCCAATCTTGATGATTCTTTCAGGTAATGATCAGTACACCAAAACCACTAGGCTCACCAAGTTTCGTTCTTCTAGGTTAAACCGTTCGTTTGCAGTAACCGTTTTCAATTTTAGGTTTCACTCTGTTTTCTCCTATAGGGATACATGTATTTTGAACTCTAAATCAAACACGGTTTGTGCTAGCTCTTTGAAACTTGACACAATAAAGCAGTTTCAAGTTCTATCTCTATGGTTTGTTTCCTTTTGATGTAGACCTAAGCAGAGACTGGCGAAAATCACTTTCATGGAAAAGGGTTGCCAAGCTTCCAAAAAACTACGAGTTGCCTGAAATCACCTCCAACATTTTTTCACCCAATCTTGATGATCCTTTCAGGTAATGATCAGTACACCAAACCACTTGGCTCACCAAATTTCATTCTTCTAGGTTAAACCGTTCGTTTGCAGTAACCGTTTTTATTTTTAGGTTTCACTCTTTTTTCTCCTATAGGAATACATGTATTTGGAACACTAAAGCAAACACGGTTTGTGCTAGCTCTTTGAAACTTGACACAATACAGCAGTTTCAACTGGGGATGGGGATGTGGCTCAAGCGGTAGCGCGCTCGTCTGGCATGCGTGCGGCCCGGGTTCGATCCTCAGCACCACATACCAACAAAGATGTTGTGTCCGCCGAGAACTAAACAATAAAACATTAAAAATTCTCTCTCTCTCTCTCTCCTCTCTCACTCTCTCTTTAAAAAAAAAATAAAAAATAAAAAAAAAATAAATAAAGCAGTTTCAAGTTCTATCTCTATGGTTTGTTTGCTGTTGCTGTAGCCCTAAGCAGAGACTGGCGAAAATCACTTTCATGGAAAGGGGTTGCCAAGCTTCCAAAAAACTACGAGTTGCCTGAAATCTCAGCCAACATTTTTTCACCCAATCTTGATGATTCTTTCAGGTAATGATCAGTGCACCAAAACCACTTGGATCACCAAGTTTCGTTCTTCTAGGTTAAACCGTTCGTTTGCAGTAACGGTTTTCATTTTTAGGTTTCACTCTGTTTTCTCCTATAGGGATACATGTATTTGGAACTCTAAATCAAACACGGTTTGTGCTAGCTCTTTGAAACTTGACACAATAAAGCAGTTTCAAGTTCTATCTCTATGGGTTCTTTTCTCTTAATGTAGCCCTAAGCAGAGACTGGCGAAAATCACTTTCATGGAAAGGGGTTGCCAAGCTTACAAAAAAATACGAGTTGCCTGAAATCTCAGCCAACATTTTTTCACCCCATCTTGATGATTCTTTCAGGTAATGATCAGTACACCAAAACCACTTGGCTCACCAATTTCGTTCTTCTAGGTTTAAACCGTTCGTTTTGGCAGAAACCGTTTTCATTTTTAGGTTTCACTCTGTTTTCTCCTATAGAGATACATGTATTTGGAACTCTAAATCAAACACGGTTTTTGCTAGCTCTTTGAAACTTGACACAATAAAGCAGTTCCAGGTCTATCTCTATGGTTTGTTTGCGGTTGATGTAGCCCTAAGAAGAGACTGGCGAAAATCACTTTCATGGGAAAGGGGTAGCCAAGCTTCCAAAAACTACGAGTTGCCTGAAATCTCAGCAAACATTTATTCACCCAATCTTGATGATTCTTTCAGGTAAGGATCAGTACACCAAACCACTAGGCTCACCAAGTTTCGTTCTTTTAGGTTAAACAGTTCGTTTGCAATAACTGTTTTCATTTTTAGGTTTCACTCTGTTTTCTCCTATAGGGATACATGTATTTGGAACTCTAAATCAAACACGGTTTGTGCTAGCTCTTTGAAACTTGACAGAGTAAAGCAGTTTCAAGTTCTATCTCTATGGTTTGTTTGCTGTTGATGTAGCCCTAAGCAGAGACCTGAGAAAATCACTTTCATGGAAAGGGTTGCCAAGCTTCCAAAAAACTAGGAGTTGCCTGAAATCTCAGCCAACATTTTTTCACCCAATCTTGATGATTCTTTCAGGTAATGATCAGTACACCAAAACCACTAGGCTCACCAAGTTTCGTTCTTCCTAGGTTATACCGTTCGTTTGCAGTAACCATTTTCATTTTTAGGTTTCACTCTGTTTTCTCCTATAGGGATACATGTATTTGGAACTCTAAATCAAACACGGTTTGTGCTAGCTCTTTGAAACTTGACACATTAAAGCAGTTTCAAGTTCTATCTCTATGGGTTGTTTTCTCTTGATGTAGCCCTAAGCAGAGATTGGCGAAAATCACTTTCATGGAAAGGGGTTGCAAAGCTTCCAAAAAACTACGAGTTGCCTGAAATCTCAGCCAACATTTTTTCACCCAATCTTGATGATTCTTTCAGGTAATGATCAGTACACCAAAACCACTTGGCTCACCAAATTTCGTTCTTCTAGGTTAAACCGTTCGTTTGCAGAAAACGTTTTCATTTTTAGGTTTCACTCTGTTTTCTCCTATAGAGATACATGTATTTGGAACTCTAAATCAAACACGGTTTGTGCTAGCTCTTTGAAACATGACACAATAAAGCAGTTCAAGTTCTATCTCTATGGTTTGTTTGCTGTTGATGTAGCCCTAAGCAGAGACTAGAGAAAATCACTTTCATGGAAAGGGCTTGCCAAGCTTCCAAAAAACTACGAGTTGCCGGAAATCTCAGCCAACATTCTTTCACCCAATCTTGATGATTCTTCAGATAATGATCAGTACACCAAAACCACTTAGCTCACCAAATTTCGTTCTTCTAAGTTAAACCGTTCGTTGGCAGTAACCTTTTCATTTTTAGGTTTCACTCTGTTTTCTCCTATAGAGATACATGTATTTGGAACTCTAAATCAAACACGGTTTGTGCTAGCTCTTTGAAACTTGACACAGTAAAGCAGTTTCAAGTTCTATCTCTATGGTTTGTTTGCTGTTTATGTAGCCCTAAGCAGAGACTGGGGAAAATCACTTTCATGGAAAGGGCTAGCCAAGCTTCCAAAAAACTACGAGTTGTCGGAAATCTCAGCCAACATTCTTTCACCCAATCTTGATGATTCTTTCAGGTAATGATCTGTACACCAAAACCAATGGCTCACCAAATTTCGTTCTTCTAGGTTAAACCGTTCGTTTGCAGAAAACGTTTTCATTTTTAGGTTTCACTCTGTTTTCTCCTATAGAGATACATGTATTTGGAACTCTAAATCAAACACGGTTTGTGCTAGCTCTTTGAAACATGACACAATAAAGCAGTTTCAAGTTCTATCTCTATGGTTTGTTTGCTGTTTCTGTAGCCCCTAAGCAGAGACTGGGGAAAATCACATTCATGGAAAGGGCTTGCCAAGCTTCCAAAAAACTACGAGTTGTCGGAAATCACAGCCAACATTCTTTCACCCAATCTTGGGATTCTTTCAGGTAATGATCAGTACACCAAAACCACTTGGCTCACCAAATTTCGTACTTCTAGGTTAAACCGTTCGTTTGCAGTAACCGTTTTCATTTTTAGGTTTCACTCTGTTTTCTCCTATAGGGATACATGTATTTGGAACTCTAAATCAAACACGTTTTGTGCTAGCTCTTTTAAACTTGACACAATAATGCAGTTTCAAGTTCTATCTCTATGGTTTGTTTGGTGTTGATGTAGCCCTAAGGAGAGATGGCGAAAATCACTTTCATCGAAAGGGGTTGCCAAGCTTCCAAAAAACGACGACTTGCCTGAAATCTCAGCCAACATTTTTTCACCCAATCTTGATGATTCTTTCAGGTAATGATCAGTACACCAAAACCACTAGGCTCACCAAGTTTCGTTCTTCTAGGTTAAACCGTTCGTTTGCAGTAACCGTTTTCAATTTTAGGTTTCACTCTGTTTTCTCCTATAGGGATACATGTATTTTGAACTCTAAATCAAACACGGTTTGTGCTAGCTCTTTGAAACTTGACACAATAAAGCAGTTTCAAGTTCTATCTCTATGGTTTGTTTGCTGTTGCTGTAGCCCTAAGCAGAGACTGGCGAAAATCCACTTTCATGGGAAAGGGGTTGCCAAGCTTCCAAAAAACTACGAGTTGCCTGAAATCTCAGCCAACATTTTTTCACCCAATCTTGATGATTCTTTCAGGTAATGATCAGTACACCAAAACCACTTGGCTCACCAAGTTTCGTTTTCCTAGGTTAAACCGTTCGTTTGCAGTAACCGTTTTCATTTTTAGGTTTCACTCTGTTTTCTCCTATAGGGATACATGTATTTGGAACTCTAAATCAAACACGGTTTGTGCTAGCTCTTTGAAACTTGACACATTAAAGCAGTTTCAAGTTCTATCTCTATGGGTTGTTTTCTCTTGATGTAGCCCTAAGCAGAGACTGGCAAAATCACTTTCATGGAAAGGGGTTGCAAAGCTTCCAAAAAACTACGAGTTGCCTGAAATCTCAGCCAACATTTTTTCACCCAATCTTGATGATTCTTTCAGGTATTGATCAGTACACCAAAACCACTAGGCTCACCAAATTTCGTTCTTCTAGGTTAAACCGTTCGTTTGCAGAAAACGTTTTCATTTTTAGGTTTCACTCCTGTTTTCTCCTATAGAGATACATGTATTTGGAACTCTAAATCAAACACGGTTTGTGCTAGCTCTTTGAAACATGACACAATAAAGCAGTTTCAAGTTCTATCTCTATGGTTTGTTTGCTGTTTCTGTAGCCCTAAGCAGAGACTAGAGAAAATCACTTTCATGGAAATGGCTTGCCAAGCTTCCAAAAAACTACGAGTTGCCGGAAATCTCAGCCAACATTCTTTCACCCAATCTTGATGATTCTTTCAGATAATGATCAGTACACCAAAACCACTTAGCTCACCAAATTTCGTTCTTCTAAGTTAAACCGTTCGTTGGCAGTAACCGTTTTCATTTTTAGGTTTCACTCTGTTTTCTCCTATAGAGATACATGTATTTGGAACTCTAAATCAAACACGGTTTTTGCTAGCTCTTTGAAACTTGACACAATAAATCAGTTTCAAGTTCTATCACTATGGTTTGTTTGCTGTTTATGTAGCCCTAAGCAGAGAGTGGGAAAATCACTTTCATGGAAAGTCTTGCCAAGCTTCCAAAAAAACTACGAGTTGTCGGAAATCTCAGCCAACATTCTTTCACCCAATCTTGATGATTCTTTCAGGTAATGATCAGTACACCAAAACCACTTGGCTCACCAAATTTCGTACTTCTAGGTTAAACCGTTCGTTTGCAGTAACCGTTTTCATTTTTAGGTTTCACTCTGTTTTCTCCTATAGGGATACATGTATTTGGAACTCTAAATCAAACACGGTTTGTGCTAGCTCTTTGAAACTTGACAGAATAAAGCAGTTTCAAGTTCTATCTCTATGGTTTGTTTGCTGTTGATGTAGCCCTAAGCAGAGACCTGAGAAAATCACTTTCATGGAAAGGGTTGCCCAAGCTTCCAAAAAACTACGAGTTGCCTGAAATCTCAGCAAACATTTTTTCACCCAATCTTGATGATTCTTTCAGGTAATGATCAGTACACCAAAACACTTGACTCACCAAATTTCGTTCTTCTAGGTTATACCGTTCGTTTGCAGTAACCATTTTCATTTTTAGGTTTCACTCTGTTTTCTCCTATAGGGATACATGTATTTGGAACTCTAAATCAAACACGGTTTGTGCTAGCTCTTTGAAACTTGACACATTAAAGCAGTTTCAAGTTCTATCTCTATGGGTTGTTTTCTCTTGATGTAGCCCTAAGCAGAGATTGGCGAAAATCACTTTTCATGGAAAGGGTTGCAAAGCTTCCAAAAACTACGAGTTGCCTGAAATCTCAGCCAACATTTTTTCACCCAATCCTGATGATTCTTTCAGGTAATGATCAGTACACCAAAACCACTTGGCTCACCAAATTTCGTTCTTCTAGGTTAAAACCGTTCGTTTGCAGAAAACGTTTTCATTTTTAGGTTTCACTCTGTTTTCTCCTATAGAGTTACATGTATTTGGAACTCTAATCAAACACGGTTTGTGCTAGCTCTTTGAAACATGACACAATAAATCAGTTTCAAGTTCTATCTCTATGGTTTGTTTGCTGTTGCTGTAAGCCCTAAGCAGAGACTGGCGAAAATCACTTTCATGGAAAGGGGTGGCCAAGCTTCCAAAAAACTACGAGTTGCCTAAATCTCAGCCAACATTTTTTCACCCAATCTTGATGATTCTTTCAGGTAATGATCAGTACACCAAAACCACTTGGCTCACCAAATTTCGTTTTTCTAGGTTAAACTGTTCGTTTGCAGTAACCGTTTCATTTTTAGGTTTCACTCTGTTTTTTCCTATAGGGATACATGTATTTGGGACTCTAAATCAAAACACGGTTTTGTGCTAGCTCTATGAAACTTGACAGAATAAAGCAGTTTCCAGTTCTATCTCTATGGTTTGTTTGCTGTTGATGTAGCCCTAAGCAGAGACTGGCGAAAATCACTTTCATGGAAAGGGTTGCCAAGCTTCCAAAAAACTACGAGTTGCCTGAAATCTCAGCCAACATTTTTTCACCCAATCTTGATGATTCTTTCAGGTAATGATCAGTGCACCAATACCACTTGGCTCACCAAGTTTCATTTTTCTAGGTTAAACCGGTCGTTTGCAGTAACCATTTTCATTTTTATGTTTCACTCTGTTTTCTCCTATAGGGATACATGTATTTGGAACTCTAAATCAAACACGGTTTGTGCTAGCTCTTTGAAAACTTGACACAATAAAGCAGTTTCAAGTTCTATCTCTATGGTTTGTTTGCTCTTGATGTAGCACTAAGCAGATACTGGAGAAAAATCACTTTCATGGAAAGGCTTGCCAAGCTTCCAAAAAACTACGAGTTGCCTGAAATCTCAGCCAACATTTTTTCACCCATCTTGATGATTCTTTCAGGTAATGATCAGTACACCAAAACCACTTGGCTCACCAAATTTCGTTCTTCTAGGTTAAACCGTTCCGTTTGCAGTAACCGTTTTCATTTTAGGTTTCACTCTGTTTTCTCCTATAGGGATACATGTATTTGGAACTCTAAATCAAACACGGTTTGTGCTAGCTCTTTGAAACTTGACAAAATAAAGCAGTTTCAAGTTCTATCTCTATAGTTTGTTTGCTGTTGATGTAGCCCTAAGCAGAGACTGGAAAAAGTACTTTCATGGAAAGGGGTTGCCAAGCTTCCAAAAATACGAGTTGCTGAAATCTCAGCAAACATTTATTCACCCAATCTTGATGATTCTTTCACGTAATGATCAGTACACCAAAACCACTTGGCTCACCACATTTCGTTCTCTAGGTTAAACCGTTCGTTTGAAGTAACCGTTTTCATTTTTAGTTTCACTCTGTTTTCTCCTATAGGGGATACAATTTGGAACTCTAAATCAAACACGGTTTGTGCTAGCTCTTTGAAACTTGACACAATAAAGCAGTTTCAAGTTCTATCTCTATGGTTTGTTTGCTGTTTATGTAGCCCTAAGCAGAGACTGGCGAAAATCACTTTCATGGAAACGGGTTGCCAAGCTTTCAAAAAAGTACGAGTTGCCTGAAATCTCAGCCAACATTTTTTCAACCAATCTTGATGATTCTTTCAGGTAATGATCAGTATAAAAAAACCACTTTTCTCACCAAATTTCGTTCTTCTAGGTTAAACAGTACTTTTGCAGTAATTGTTTTCATTTTTAGGTTTCACTGTTTTCTCCTATAGGGATACATGTATTTGGAACTCTAAGTCAAACACGGTTTCTGCTAGCTCTTTGAAACTTGACACAATATAGCACTGTCAAGATCTATGTCTATGATTTGTTTGCTGTTGATGTAGCCCTAAGCAGAGAGTGGCGAAAATCACTTTCATGGAAAGGGGTTGCCAAGCTTCCAAAAAACTACGAGTTGCCTGAAATCTCAGCAAACATTTTTTCGCCCAATCTGGATGATTCTTTCAGGTAATGATCAGTACACCAAAACCACTTGGCTCACCAAATTTTGTTCTTTTACGTTAACCGTTCGTTGCAGTAACCGTTTTAATTTTTAGGTTTCACTCTGTTTTCTCCTATAGGGATACATGTATTTGGAACTCTAAATCAAACACGGTTTGTGCTAGCTCTTTGAAACTTGACACAATAAAGCAGTATCAAGTTCTATCTCTATGGTTTGTTTGCTGTTGATGTAGTCCCAAGCAGAGACTGGCGAAAATCACTTTCATGGAAAGGGGTTGCCAAGCTTTCAAAAAACTACGAGTTGCCTGAAATCTCAGCCAACATTTTTTCACCCAATCTTGATGATTCTTTCAGGTAATGATCAGTACACCAAAACCACTTGGCTCACCAAATTTCGTTCTTCTTGGTTAAACTGTTCGTTTGCAGTAACCCTTTTCATTTTTAGGTTTCACTCTGTTTTCTCCTATAGGGATACATGTATTTGGAACTCTAAATCAAACACGGTTTGTGCTAGCTCTTTGAAACTTGACACAATAAAGCAGTTTCAAGTTCTATCTCTATGGTTTGTTTGCTGTTGATGTAGCCCTAAGCAGAGACTGGCGAAAATCACTTTCATGGAAAGGGGTTGCCAAGCTTCCAAAAAACTACGAGTTGCCTGAAATCACAGAAAATATTTTTTCACCCAATCTTGATGATTCTTTCAGGTACGGATGAGTACACCAAAACCACTTGGCTCACAAAATTTCCTTCTTCTAGGTTAAACCGTTCGTTTGCAGTAACCGTTTTCATTTTTAGGTTTCACTCTGTTTTCTCCTATAGGGATACATGTATTTGGAACTCTAAATCAAACACGGTTTGTGCTAGCTCTTTGAAACTTGACACAATAAAGCAGTTTCAAGTTCTATCTCTATGGTTTGTTTGCTGTTGATGTAGCCCTAAGCAGAGACTGGCGAAAATCACTTTCATGGAAACGGGTTGCCAAGCTTTCAAAAAAGTACGAGTTGCCTGAAATCTCAGCCAACATTTTTTCACCCAATCTTGATGATTCTTTCAGGTAATGATCAGTATAAAAAAACCACTTTTCTCACCAAATTTCGTTCTTCTAGGTTAAACAGTACGTTTGCAGTAATTGTTTTCATTTTTAGGTTTCACTGTTTTCTCCTATAGGGATACATGTATTTGGAACTCTAAATCAAACACGGTTTGTGCTAGCTCTTTGAAACTTGACACAATAAAGCACTGTCAAGATCTATGTCTATGATTTGTTTGCTGTTGATGTAGCCCTAAGCAGAGAGTGGCGAAAATCACTTCCATGGAAAGGGGTTGCCAAGCTTCCAAAAAACTACGAGTTGCTTGAAATCTTAGCAAACTTTCTTTCAACCAATCTTGATGATTCTCTCAGGTAATAATCAGTACACCAAAACCAGTTGGTCACCAAATTTCGTTCTTCTAGGTTAAACCGTTCGCTTGCAGTAACCGTTTTCATTTTAAGGTTTCACTCTGTTTTCTCCTATAGGGATACATGTATTTGGAACTCTATATCAAACACGGTTTGTGCTAGCTCTTTGAAACTTGACACAATAAACAGTTTCAAGTTCTATCTCTATGGTTTGTTTGCTGTTGATGTAGCCCTAAGCAGACACTGACGAAAATCACTTTCATGGAAAGGGGTTGCCAAGCTTCCAAAAAACTACGAGTTGCCTGAAATCTCAGCAAACATTTTTTCACCCAATCTTGATGATTCTTTCAGCTAATGATCAGTACACCAAAACCACTAGGCTCACCAAATTTCGTTCTTCTAGGTTAAACCGTTCGTTTGCAGTAACCGTTTTCATTTTTAGGTTTCACTCTGTTTCCTCCTATAGGGATATATGTATTTGGAACTCTAAATCAAACACGGTTTGTGCTAGCTCTTTGAAACTTGACACAATAAAGCAGTTTCAAGTTGTATCTCTATGGTTTGTTTGCTGTTGATGTAGCTTTAAGCAGAGACTGGCGAAAATCACTTTCATGGAAATGGGTTGCCAAGCTTCCAAAAAACTACCAGTTACCTGAAATCTCAGCCAACATTTTTTCACCCAATCTTGATGATTCTTTCAGGTAATGATCAGTACACCAAAACCACTTGGCTCACCAAATTTCGTTCTTCTAGTTTAAACAGTTCGTTTGCAGTGGCCGTTTTTATTTTTAGGTTTCACTCTGTTTTCTCCTATAGGGATACATGTATTTGGAACTCTAGATCAAACACGGTTTGTGCTAGCTCTTTGAAACTTGACACAATAAAGCAGTTTCAAGTTCTATCCCTATGGTTTGTTTGCTGTTGATTTAGCCAAAATCAGAGACTGGCGAAAATCATTTTCATGGAAAGGGGTTGCCAAGCTTCCAAAAAACTACGAGTTGCCTGAAATCTCAGCCAACATTTTTTCACCCATCGTGATGATTCTTTCAGGTAATGATCAGTACACCAAAACCACTTGGCTCACCAAATTTCGTTCATTTTGTGTTAAACCGTTCGTTTGCAGTAACCGTTTTCATTTTTAGGTTTCACTCTGTTTTCTCCTATAGGGATACATGTATTTGGAACTCTAAATCAAACACAGTTTGTGCTAGCTCTTTGAAACTTGACACAATAAACAGTTTCAAGTTCTATCTCTATGGTTTGTTTGCTGTTGATGTAGCCCTAAGCAGACACTGACGAAAATCACTTTCATGGAAAGGGGTTGCCAAGCTTCCAAAGAACTACGAGTTGCCTGAAATCTCAGCCAACATTTTTTCAACCAATCTTGATGATTCCTTCAGGTAATGATCAGTACACCAAAACCACTTGACTCACCAAATTTCGTTCTTCTAGGTTAAACCGTTCGTTTGCAGTAACCGTTTTCATTTTTAGGTTTCACTCTGTTTTCTCCTATAGGGATACATGTATTTGGAAATCTAAATCAAACACGGTTTGTGCTAGCTCTTTGAAACTTGACACAATAAAGCAGTTTCAAGTTCTATCTCTATGGGTTCTTTTCTCTTGATGTAGCCCTAAGCAGAGACTGGCGAAAATCACTTTCATGGAAAGGGGTTGCCAAGCTTCCAAAAAACTACGAGTTGCCTGAAATCTCAGCCAACATTTTTTCACCCAATTTGATGATTCTTTCAGGTAATGATCAGTACACCAAAACCACTTGGCTCACCAAATTTCGTTCTTCTAGGTTAAACCGTTCGTTTGCAGAAACCGTTTTCATTTTTAGTTTTCACTCTGTTTTCTCCTATAGAGATACATGTATTTGGAACTCTAAATCAAACACGGTTTTTGCTAGCTCTTTGAAACTTGACACAATAAAGCAGTTTCCAGGTCTATCTCTATTGTTTGTTTGCTGTTGATGTAGCCCTAAGCAGAGACTGGCGAAAATCACTTTCATGGAAAGGGGTTGCCAAGCTTCCAAAAAACTACGAGTTTCCTGAAATCTCAGCAAATATTTTTCCACCCAATCTTGATAATTCTTTCAGGTAAGGATCAGTACACCAAAACCACTAGGCTCACCAAGTTTCCTTCTTTTAGGTTAAACAGTTCGTTTGCAGTAACCATTTTCATTTTTAGGTTTCACTCTGTTTTCTCCTATAGAGATACATGTATTTGGAACTCTAAATCAAACACGGTTTGTGCTAGCTCTTTGAAACATGACACAATAAAGCAGTTTCAAGTTCTATCTCTATGGTTTGTTTGCTGTTTCTGTAGCCCTAAGCAGAGACTAGAGAAAATCACTTTCATGGAAAGGGCTTGCCAAGCTTCCAAAAAACTACGAGTTGCCGGAAATCACAGCCAACATTCTTTCACCCAATCTTGATGATTCTTTCAGATAATGATCAGTACACCAAAACCACTTAGCTCACAAAATTTCGTTTTCTAAGTTAAACCGTTCGTTGGCAGTAACCGTTTTCATTTTTAGGTTTCACTCTGTTTTCTCCTATAGAGATACATGTATTTGGAACTCTAAATCAAACACGGTTTGTGCTAGCTCTTTGAAACTTTACACAGTAAAGCTGTTTCAAGTTCTAACTCTATGGTTTGTTTGCTCTTGATGTAGCACTAAGCAGAGACTGGAGAAAATCACTTTCATGGAAAGGGGTTGCCAAGCTTCCAAAAAACTACGAGTTGTCGGAAATCTCAGCCAACATTCTTTCACCCAATCTTGATGATTCTTTCAGGTAATGATCAGTACACCAAAACCACTTGGCTCACCAAATTTCGTACTTCTAGGTTAAACCGTTCGTTTGCAGTAACCGTTTTCATTTTTAGGTTTCACTCTGTTTTCTCCTATAGGGATACATGTATTTGGAACTCTAAATCAAACACGGTTTGTGCTAGCTCTTTGAAACTTGACACAATAAAGCAGTTTCAAGTTCTAACTCTATGGTTTGTTTGCTGTTGATGTAGCCCTAAGCAGTGACTGGCGAAAATCACTTTTATGGAAAGGGGTTGCCAAGCTTCCAAAAAACTACTAGTTGCCTGAAATCTCAGCAAACATTTTTTCACCCAATCTTGATGTTTCTTTCAGGTAATGATCAGTACACCAAAGCCACTTGGCTCACCATATTTCATTCTTCCACGTTAAACAGTTCGTTTGCAGTAACCGTTTTCATTTCTGGTTTCACTCTGTGTTCTCCTATAGGGATACATGTATTTGAAACTCTAAATCCAACACGGTTTGTGCTAGCTCTTTGAAACTTGACACAATAAAGCAGTTTCAAGTTCTATCTCTATGGTTTGTTTGCTGTTGATGTAGCCCTAAGCAGAGACTGGCGAAAATCACTTTCATGGAAAGGGGTTGCCAAGCTTCGAAAAAACTACGAGTTGCCTGAAATCTCAGCAAACATTTTTTCACCCAATCTTGATGATTCTTTCAGGTAATGATCAGTACACCAAAACCACTTGGCTCACCAAATTTGTTCCTCTAGGTTATACTGTTCGTTTGCAGTAACCGTTTTCATTTTTAGGTTTCACTCTGTTTTCTCCTATAGGGATACATGTATTTGGAACTCTAAATGAAACACGGTTTGTGCTAGCTCTTGAAACTTGACACAATAAAGCAGTTTCCAGTTCTATCTCTATGGTTTGTTTGCTGTTGATGTAGCCCTAAGCATAGACCTGTGAAAATAACTTTCATGGAAAGGGGTTGCCAAGCTTCCAAAATACTACGAGTTGCCTGAAATCTCAGTAAACCTTTTTTCACCCAATCTTGATGATTCTTTCAGGTAATGATCAGTACACCAAAACCACTTGGCTCACAAAATTTCGTTCATCTAGGTTAAACCGTTCGTTTGCATTAACCGTTTTCATTTTTAGGTTTCACTCTGTTTTCTCCTATAGGGATACATGTATTTGGAACTCTAAATCAAAAACGGTTTGTGCTAGCTCTTTTAAACTTGACACAATAAAGCAGTTTCAAGTTCTATCTCTATGGTTTGTTTTCTGTTAATGTAGCCCTAAGCAGAGACTGGCGAAAATCACTTTCATCGAAAGGGGTTGCCAAGCTTCCAAAAAACTACAAGTTGCCTGAAATCTCATGAAACATTTTTTTACCCAATCTTGATGATTCTTTCAGGTAATGATCAGTACACCAAAACCACTCGGCTCACCAAATTTTGTTCTTCTAGGTTATACCGTTCGTTTGCAGTAACCGTTTTCATTTTTAGGTTTCACTCTGTTTTCTCCTTTAGGGATACATGTATTTGGAACTCTAAATCAAACACGGTTTGTGCTAGCTCTTTGAAACTTGACACAATAAAGCAGGTTCAAGTTCTATCTCTATGGTTTGTTTTCTGTTGATGTAGCCCTAAGCAGACACTGACGAAAATCACTTTCATGGAAAGGGGTTGCCATGCTTCCAAAAAACTTCGAGTTGCCTGAAATCTCAGCAAAAATTTTTTCACTCAATCTTGATGATTCTTTCAGGTAATGATCTGTATACCAAAACCACTTTGCTCACCAAATTTCGTTCTTCTAGGTTAAACCGTTCGTTTGCAGTAACCGTTTTCATTTTTAGGTTTCACTCTGTTTTCTCCTCTAGGGATACATGTATTTGCAACTCTAAATCAAACACGGTTTGTGCTAACTCTTTGAAACTTGACACAATAAACAGTTTCAAGTTCTATCTGTATGGTTTGTTTGCTGTTGATGTAGCCCAAAGCAGAGACTGGCAAAAATCACTTTCATGGAAAGGGGTTGCCAAGCTTCCAAAAAACTACGAGTTGCCTGAAATCTCAGGAAACATTTTTTCACCCAATCTTGATGATTCTTTCTGTTAATAATCAGTACACCAAAACCACTTTGTTCACCAAATTTCATTCTTCTTGGTTAAACCGTTTCTTTGCAGTAACCGTTTTCATTTTTAGGTTTCACTCTGTTTTCTCCTACAGGGATACATGTATTTGGAACTCTAAATGAAACACGGCTTGTGCTAGCTATTTGACTTGACACAATAAAGGAGTTTCAAGTTCTATCTCTATGGTTTGTTTGCTGTTGATGTAGCCATAAGAAGAGACTGGCGAAAATCACTTTCATGGAAAGGGGTTGCCAAGCTTCCAAAAAAATACGAGTTGCCTGAAATCTCAGCCAACATTTTTTCACCCAATCTTGATGATTCTTTCAGGTAATGATCAGTACACCAAAACCACTTGGCTCACCAAAATTTGTTCTTCTATGTTAAACCGTTCGTTTGCAGTAACAGTTTTCATTTTAAAGTTTCACTCTGTTTTCTCCTATAGGGATACATGTATTTGGAACTCTAAATCAAACACGGTTTGTCCTAGCTCTTTGAAACTTGACACAATAAAGCAGTTTCAAGCTCTATCTCTATGGTTTGTTTGCTGTTGATGTAGCCCTAAGCAGAGACTGGCGAAAATCACTTTCATGGAAAGGGGTTGCCAAGCTTCGAAAAAACTACGAGTTGCCTGAAATCTCAGCAAACATTTTTTCACCCAATCTTGATGATTCTTTCAGGTAATGATCAGTACACCAAAACCACTTGGCTCACCAAATTTCGTTCATCTAGGTTAAACCGTTCGTTTGCATTAACCGTTTTCATTTTTAGGTTTCACTCTGTTTTCTCCTATAGGGATACATGTATTTGGAACTCTAAATCAAAAACGGTTTGTGCTAGCTCTTTGAAACTTGACACAATAAAGCAGTTTCACGTTCTATCTCTATGGTTTGTTTTCTGTTAATGTAGCCCTAAGCAGAGACTGGCGAAAATCACTTTCATGGAAAGGGGTTGCCAAGCTTCCAAAAAACTACGAGTTGCTTGAAATCTCATGAAACATTTTTTCACCCAATCTTGATGATTCTTTCAGGTAATGATCAGTACACCAAAACCACTCGCCTCACCAAATTTTGTTCTTCTAGGTTAAACCGTTCGTTTGCAGTAACCGTTTTCATTTTTAGGTTTCACTCTGTTTTCTCCTTTAGGGATACATGTATTTGGAACTCTAAATCAAACACGGTTTGTGCTAGCTCTTTGAAACTTGACACAATAAAGCAGTTTCAAGTTCTATCTCTATGGTTTGTTTTCTGTTGATGTAGCCCTAAGCAGAGACTGGCGAAAATCACTTTCATGGAAAGGGGTTGCCAAGCTTCCAAAAAACTACGAGTTGCCTGAAATCTCAGCAAACATTTTTTCACCCAATCTTGATGATTCTTTCAGGTAATGATCAGTACACCAAAACAACTTGGATCACCAAATTTTCTTCTTCTAGGTTAAACCGTTCGTTTGCAGTAACCGTTTTCATTTTTAGGTTTCACTCTGTTTTCTCCTATAGGGATACATGTATTTGGAACTCTAAATTAAACACGGTTTGTGCTAGCTCTTTGAAACTTGACACAATAAAGCAGTTTCAAGTTCTATCTCTATGGTTTGTTTTCTGTTGATGTAGCCCTAAGCAGAGACTGGCGAAAATCTCTTTCATGAAAAGGGGTTGCCAAGCTTCCAAAAAAATACGAGTTGCCTGAAATCTCAGCAAACATTTTTTCATCCAATCTTGATGATTCTTTCAGGTAATGATCAGTACACCAAAACCACTTGGCTCACCAAATTTCGTTTTTCTGGGTTAAACCGTTCGTTTGCAGTAACCATTTTCAATTTTGGGTTTCACTCTGTTTTCTCCTATAGGGATACATGTATTTGGAACTCTAAATCAAACACGGTTTGTGCTAGCTCTTTGAAACTTGACACAATAAAGCAGTTTCAAGTTCTGTCTCTATGGTTTGTTTGCTGTTAAGGTAGCCCTAAGAAGAGACTGGCGAAAATCACTTTCTTTTAAAGGGGTTGCCAAGCTTCCAAAAAACTACGAGTTGCCTGAAATCTCAGCAAACATTTTTTCAACCAATCTTGATTATTCTTTCAGGTAATGATCAGTACACCAAAACCAGTTGGTCACCAAATTTCGTTCTTCTAGGTTAAACCGTTCGTTTGCAGTAACCATTTTCATTTTTAGGTTTCACTCTGTTTTCTCCTATAGGGATACATGTATTTGGAACTCTAAATCAAACATGGTTTGTGCTAGCTCTTTGAAACTTGACACAATAAAGCAGTTTCAAGTTCTATCTCTATGGTTTGTTTGCTGTTGATGTAGCCCTAAGCAGTGACTGGCGAAAATCACTTTTATGGAAAGGGGTTGCCAAGCTTCCAAAAAACTACTAGTTGCCTGAAATCTCAGCAAACATTTTTTCACCCAATCTTGATGATTCTTTCAGGTAATGATCAGTACACCAAAGCCACTTGGCTCACCATATTTCGTTCTTCCACGTTAAACAGTTCGTTTGCATTAACCGTTTTCATTTCTGGTTTCACTCTGTGTTCTCCTATAGGGATACATGTATTTGGAACTCTAAATCCAACACGGTTTGTGCTAGCTCTTTGAAACTTGACACAATAAAGCAGTTTCAAGTTCTATCTCTATGGTTTGTTTGCTGTTGATGTAGCCCTAAGCAGAGACTGGAGAAAATCACTTTCAAGGAAAGGGTTGCCAAGCTTCCAAAAAACTATGAGTTGTCTGAAATCTCAGCAAATATTTCTTCACCCAATCTTGATGATTCTTTCAGGTAATGATCAGTACACCAAAACCACTTGGCTCACCAAATTTTGTTCTTCTAGGTTAAACCGTTCATTTGCAGTAACCATTTTCATTTTTAGGTTTCACTCTGTTTTCTCCTATAGGGATACATGTATTTGGAACTCTAAATCAAACACGGTTTGTGATAGCTCTTTGAAACTTGAAACAATAAAGCAGTTTCAAGTTCTATCTCTATGGTTAGTGTGCTGGTGGTGTAGCCCTAAGCAGAGACTGGCGAAAATCACTTTGATGGAAAGGGGCTGCCAAGCTTCCAAAAAACTACGAGTTGCCTGTAATCTCAGCAAACATTTTTTTCACCCAATCTTGATGATTCTTTTAGGTAATGATCAGTACACCAAAATCACTTGGCTCACCAAATTTCGTTCTTCTAGGTTAAACCGTTCGTTTGCAGTAACCGTTTTCATTTTTAGGTTTCACTCTGTTTTCTCCTATAGGGATACATGTATTTGGAACTCTAAATCAAAAACGGTTTGTGCTAGCTCTTTTAAACTTGACACAATAAAGCAGTTTCAAGTTCTATCTCTATGGTTTGTTTTCTGTTAATGTAGCCCTAAGCAGAGACTGGCGAAAATCACTTTCATCGAAAGGGGTTGCCAAGCTTCCAAAAAACTACAAGTTGCCTGAAATCTCATGAAACATTTTTTTACCCAATCTTGATGATTCTTTCAGGTAATGATCAGTACACCAAAACCACTCGGCTCACCAAATTTTGTTCTTCTAGGTTATACCGTTCGTTTGCAGTAACCGTTTTCATTTTTAGGTTTCACTCTGTTTTCTCCTTTAGGGATACATGTATTTGGAACTCTAAATCAAACACGGTTTGTGCTAGCTCTTTGAAACTTGACACAATAAAGCAGGTTCAAGTTCTATCTCTATGGTTTGTTTTCTGTTGATGTAGCCCTAAGCAGACACTGACGAAAATCACTTTCATGGAAAGGGGTTGCCATGCTTCCAAAAAACTTCGAGTTGCCTGAAATCTCAGCAAAAATTTTTTCACTCAATCTTGATGATTCTTTCAGGTAATGATCTGTATACCAAAACCACTTTGCTCACCAAATTTCGTTCTTCTAGGTTAAACCGTTCGTTTGCAGTAACCGTTTTCATTTTTAGGTTTCACTCTGTTTTCTCCTCTAGGGATACATGTATTTGCAACTCTAAATCAAACACGGTTTGTGCTAACTCTTTGAAACTTGACACAATAAACAGTTTCAAGTTCTATCTGTATGGTTTGTTTGCTGTTGATGTAGCCCAAAGCAGAGACTGGCAAAAATCACTTTCATGGAAAGGGGTTGCCAAGCTTCCAAAAAACTACGAGTTGCCTGAAATCTCAGGAAACATTTTTTCACCCAATCTTGATGATTCTTTCTGTTAATAATCAGTACACCAAAACCACTTTGTTCACCAAATTTCATTCTTCTTGGTTAAACCGTTTCTTTGCAGTAACCGTTTTCATTTTTAGGTTTCACTCTGTTTTCTCCTACAGGGATACATGTATTTGGAACTCTAAATGAAACACGGCTTGTGCTAGCTATTTGACTTGACACAATAAAGGAGTTTCAAGTTCTATCTCTATGGTTTGTTTGCTGTTGATGTAGCCATAAGAAGAGACTGGCGAAAATCACTTTCATGGAAAGGGGTTGCCAAGCTTCCAAAAAAATACGAGTTGCCTGAAATCTCAGCCAACATTTTTTCACCCAATCTTGATGATTCTTTCAGGTAATGATCAGTACACCAAAACCACTTGGCTCACCAAAATTTGTTCTTCTATGTTAAACCGTTCGTTTGCAGTAACAGTTTTCATTTTAAAGTTTCACTCTGTTTTCTCCTATAGGGATACATGTATTTGGAACTCTAAATCAAACACGGTTTGTCCTAGCTCTTTGAAACTTGACACAATAAAGCAGTTTCAAGCTCTATCTCTATGGTTTGTTTGCTGTTGATGTAGCCCTAAGCAGAGACTGGCGAAAATCACTTTCATGGAAAGGGGTTGCCAAGCTTCGAAAAAACTACGAGTTGCCTGAAATCTCAGCAAACATTTTTTCACCCAATCTTGATGATTCTTTCAGGTAATGATCAGTACACCAAAACCACTTGGCTCACCAAATTTCGTTCATCTAGGTTAAACCGTTCGTTTGCATTAACCGTTTTCATTTTTAGGTTTCACTCTGTTTTCTCCTATAGGGATACATGTATTTGGAACTCTAAATCAAAAACGGTTTGTGCTAGCTCTTTGAAACTTGACACAATAAAGCAGTTTCACGTTCTATCTCTATGGTTTGTTTTCTGTTAATGTAGCCCTAAGCAGAGACTGGCGAAAATCACTTTCATGGAAAGGGGTTGCCAAGCTTCCAAAAAACTACGAGTTGCTTGAAATCTCATGAAACATTTTTTCACCCAATCTTGATGATTCTTTCAGGTAATGATCAGTACACCAAAACCACTCGCCTCACCAAATTTTGTTCTTCTAGGTTAAACCGTTCGTTTGCAGTAACCGTTTTCATTTTTAGGTTTCACTCTGTTTTCTCCTTTAGGGATACATGTATTTGGAACTCTAAATCAAACACGGTTTGTGCTAGCTCTTTGAAACTTGACACAATAAAGCAGTTTCAAGTTCTATCTCTATGGTTTGTTTTCTGTTGATGTAGCCCTAAGCAGAGACTGGCGAAAATCACTTTCATGGAAAGGGGTTGCCAAGCTTCCAAAAAACTACGAGTTGCCTGAAATCTCAGCAAACATTTTTTCACCCAATCTTGATGATTCTTTCAGGTAATGATCAGTACACCAAAACAACTTGGATCACCAAATTTTCTTCTTCTAGGTTAAACCGTTCGTTTGCAGTAACCGTTTTCATTTTTAGGTTTCACTCTGTTTTCTCCTATAGGGATACATGTATTTGGAACTCTAAATTAAACACGGTTTGTGCTAGCTCTTTGAAACTTGACACAATAAAGCAGTTTCAAGTTCTATCTCTATGGTTTGTTTTCTGTTGATGTAGCCCTAAGCAGAGACTGGCGAAAATCTCTTTCATGAAAAGGGGTTGCCAAGCTTCCAAAAAAATACGAGTTGCCTGAAATCTCAGCAAACATTTTTTCATCCAATCTTGATGATTCTTTCAGGTAATGATCAGTACACCAAAACCACTTGGCTCACCAAATTTCGTTTTTCTGGGTTAAACCGTTCGTTTGCAGTAACCATTTTCAATTTTGGGTTTCACTCTGTTTTCTCCTATAGGGATACATGTATTTGGAACTCTAAATCAAACACGGTTTGTGCTAGCTCTTTGAAACTTGACACAATAAAGCAGTTTCAAGTTCTGTCTCTATGGTTTGTTTGCTGTTAAGGTAGCCCTAAGAAGAGACTGGCGAAAATCACTTTCTTTTAAAGGGGTTGCCAAGCTTCCAAAAAACTACGAGTTGCCTGAAATCTCAGCAAACATTTTTTCAACCAATCTTGATTATTCTTTCAGGTAATGATCAGTACACCAAAACCAGTTGGTCACCAAATTTCGTTCTTCTAGGTTAAACCGTTCGTTTGCAGTAACCATTTTCATTTTTAGGTTTCACTCTGTTTTCTCCTATAGGGATACATGTATTTGGAACTCTAAATCAAACATGGTTTGTGCTAGCTCTTTGAAACTTGACACAATAAAGCAGTTTCAAGTTCTATCTCTATGGTTTGTTTGCTGTTGATGTAGCCCTAAGCAGTGACTGGCGAAAATCACTTTTATGGAAAGGGGTTGCCAAGCTTCCAAAAAACTACTAGTTGCCTGAAATCTCAGCAAACATTTTTTCACCCAATCTTGATGATTCTTTCAGGTAATGATCAGTACACCAAAGCCACTTGGCTCACCATATTTCGTTCTTCCACGTTAAACAGTTCGTTTGCATTAACCGTTTTCATTTCTGGTTTCACTCTGTGTTCTCCTATAGGGATACATGTATTTGGAACTCTAAATCCAACACGGTTTGTGCTAGCTCTTTGAAACTTGACACAATAAAGCAGTTTCAAGTTCTATCTCTATGGTTTGTTTGCTGTTGATGTAGCCCTAAGCAGAGACTGGAGAAAATCACTTTCAAGGAAAGGGTTGCCAAGCTTCCAAAAAACTATGAGTTGTCTGAAATCTCAGCAAATATTTCTTCACCCAATCTTGATGATTCTTTCAGGTAATGATCAGTACACCAAAACCACTTGGCTCACCAAATTTTGTTCTTCTAGGTTAAACCGTTCATTTGCAGTAACCATTTTCATTTTTAGGTTTCACTCTGTTTTCTCCTATAGGGATACATGTATTTGGAACTCTAAATCAAACACGGTTTGTGATAGCTCTTTGAAACTTGAAACAATAAAGCAGTTTCAAGTTCTATCTCTATGGTTAGTGTGCTGGTGGTGTAGCCCTAAGCAGAGACTGGCGAAAATCACTTTGATGGAAAGGGGCTGCCAAGCTTCCAAAAAACTACGAGTTGCCTGTAATCTCAGCAAACATTTTTTTCACCCAATCTTGATGATTCTTTTAGGTAATGATCAGTACACCAAAATCACTTGGCTCACCAAATTTCGTTCTTCTAGGTTAAACCGTTGGTTTGCAGTAACCGTTTTCATTTTTAGGTTTCACTCTGTTTTCTCCTATAGAGATACATGTATTTGGAACTCTAAATAAAACACGGTTTGTGCTAGATCTTTGAAACTTTACACAATAAAGCAGTTTTAAGTTCTATCTCTATGGTTTGTTTGCTGTTGATGTAGCCCTAAGCAGAGAGTAGCGAAAATCACTTTCATGGAAAGGGGTTGCCAAGCTTCCAAAAAACTACGAGTTGCCTGAAATCCCCTCCAACATTTTTTCACCCAATCTTGATGATTCTTTCAGGTAATGATCAGTACACCATACCCACTTGGCTCACCTAATTTCGTTCTTCTAGGTTAAACCGTTCGTTGGCAGTAACCGTTTTCATTTTTATGTTTCACTCTTTATTTTATCCTATAGGGATACATGTAGTTGGAACTCTAAATCAAACACAGTTTGTGCTAGCTCTTTGAAACTTGATACAATAAAGCAGTTTCAAGTTCTAACTCTATAGTTTGTTTGCTGTTCATGTAGCCCTAAGCAGAGAGTGGCGAAAATCACTTTTATGGAAAGGGGTTGCCAAGCTTCCAAAAAACTACGAGTTCCCTGAAATCTCAGCAAACATTTTTTCACCCAATCTTGATGATTCTTTCAGGTAATTATCAGTACAACAGAACCACTTGGCCCACCATATTTCGTTCTTCTAGGTTAAACCATTCGTTGGCAGTAACCGTTTTCATTTTTATGTTTCACTCTTTATTTTATCCTATAGGGATACATGTAGTTGGAACTCTAAATCAAACACAGTTTGTGCTAGCTCTTTGAAACTTGATACAATAAAGCAGTTTGAAGTTCTAACTCTATAGTTTGTTTGCTGTTCATGTAGCCCTAAGCAGAGAGTGGCGAAAATCACTTTTATGGAAAGGGGTTGCCAAGCTTCCAAAAAACTACGAGTTCCCTGAAATCTCAGCAAACATTTTTTCACCCAATCTTGATGATTCTTTCAGGTAATTATCAGTACAACAGAACCACTTGGCCCACCAAATTTCGTTCTTCTAGGTTAAACCGTTCGTTTGCAGTAACCGTTTTCATTTTTAGGTTTCACTCTGTTTTCTCCTTTAGGGATACATGTATTTGAAACTCTAAATCAAACTCGGTTTGTGCTAGCTCTTTTCAACTTGACAAAATAAAGCAGTTTCAAGTTCTATCTCTTTGGATTGTTTGCTGTTGATGTAGCCCTAAGCAGAGACTGACGAAAATCAGTTTCATGGAAAGGGGTTGCCAATCTTCCAAAAAACTACGAGTTCCCTGAAATCTCAGCAAATACTTTTTCACCCAATCTTGATGATTCTTTCAGGTAATGATCAGTACACCAAAACCACTTGGCACACCAAATTTCGTTCTTTTAGTATAAACCGTTCGTTTGCAGTAAACGTTTTCATTTTTAGGTTTCACTGTTTTCTCCTATAGGGATACATGTATTTTGAACTCTAAATCAAACACGGTTTGTGCTAGCTCTTTGAAACTTGACACAATAAAGCAGTTTCAAGTTCTATCTCTATGGTTTGTTTGCTGTTGATGTAGCCCTAAGCAGAGACTGGCGAAAATCACTTTCATGGAAAGGGGTTGCCAAGCTTCCAAAAAACTACGAGTTGCCTGAAATCTCAGCCAACATTTTTTCACCCAATCTTGATGATTCTTTCAGGTAATGATCAGTACACCAAAACCACTTGGCTCACCAAATTTCGTTCTTCTAGGTTAAACCGTTCGTTTGCAGTAACGGTTTTCATTTTTAGGTTTCACTCTGTTTTCTTTTATAGGGATACATGTATTTGGAACTCTAAATCAAACACGGTCTGTGCTAGCTCTTTGAAACTTGACACAATAAAGCAGTTTCAAGTTCTATCTCTATGGTTTGTTTCCTGTTTATGTAGCCAAAAAGAGCCTGGCGAAAATCTCTTTCATGAAAAGGGGTTGCCAAGCTTCCAAAAAACTACGAGTTGCCTGAAATCTCAGCAAACATTTTTTCATCCAATCTTGATGATTCTTTCAGGTAATGATCAGTACACCAAAACCACTTGGCTCACCAAATTTCGTTTTTCTGGGTTAAACCGTTCGTTTGCAGTAACCGTTTTCATTTTTAGGTTTCACTCTGTTTTCTCCTCTAGGGATACATGTATTTGCAACTCTAAATCAAACACGGTTTGTTTTAGCTCTTTGAAACTTGACACAATAAAGCAGTTTCAAGTTCTGTCTCAATGTTTTGTTTGCTGTTAATGTAGCCCTAAGAAGAGACTGGCGAAAATCACTTTCTTTTAAAGGGGTTGCCAAGCTTCCAAAAAACTACGAGTTGCCTGAAATCTCAGCAAACATTTTTTCAACCAATCTTGATTATTCTTTCAGGTAATGATCAGTACACCAAAACCAGTTGGTCACCAAATTTCGTTCTTCTAGGTTAAACCGTTCGTTTGCAGTAACCGTTTTCATTTTTAGGTTTCACTCTCTTTTCTCCTATAGGGATACATGTATTTGGAACTCTAAATCAAACACGGTTTGTGCTAGCTCTTTGAAACTTGACACAATAAAGCAGTTTCAAGTTCTATCTCTATGGTTTGTTTGCTGTTGATGTAGCCAAAAAGAGCCTGGCGAAAATCTCTTTCATGAAAAGGGGTTGCCAAGCTTCCAAAAAACTACGAGTTGCCTGAAATCTCAGCAAACATTTTTTCATCCAATCTTGATGATTCTTTCAGGTAATGATCAGTACAGCAAAACCACTTGGCTCACCAAATTTCGTTTTTCTGGGTTAAACCGTTCGTTTGCAGTAACCGTTTTCATTTTTAGGTTTCACTCTGTTTTCTCCTATAGGGATACATGTATTTGGAACTCTAAATCAAACACGGTTTGTGCTAGCTCTTTGAAACTTGACACAATAAAGCAGTTTCAAGTTCTGTCTCTATGGTTTGTTTGCTGTTTATGTAGCCCTAAGCAGAGACTGGCGAAAATCACTTTCATGGAAACGGGTTGCCAAGCTTTCAAAAAAGTACGAGTTGCCTGAAATCTCAGCCAACATTTTTTCACCCAATCTTGATGATTCTTTCAGGTAATGATCAGTATAAAAAAACCACTTTTCTCACCAAATTTCGTTCTTCTAGGTTAAACAGTACGTTTGCAGTAATTGTTTTCATTTTTAGGTTTCACTGTTTTCTCCTATAGGGATACATGTATTTGGAACTCTAAATCAAACACGGTTTGGGCTAGCTCTTTGAAACTTGACACAATAAAGCAGTTTCAAGTTCTATCTCTATGGTTTGTTTGCTGTTGATGTAGCCCTAAGCAGAGACTGGCGAAAATCACTTTTCATGGAAAGGGGATGCCAAGCTTCCAAAAAACTACGAGTTGCCTGAAATCTCAGCAAACATTTTTTCGCCCAATCTGGATGATTCTTTCAGGTAATGATCAGTACACCAAAACCACTTGGCTCACCAAATTTTGTTCTTTTACGTTAACCGTTCGTTGCAGTAACCGTTTTAATTTTTAGGTTTCACTCTGTTTTCTCCTATAGGGATACATGTATTTGGAACTCTAAATCAAACACGGTTTGTGCTAGCTCTTTGAAACTTGACACAATAAAGCAGTATCAAGTTCTATCTCTATGGTTTGTTTGCTGTTGATGTAGTCCCAAGCAGAGACTGGAGAAAATCACTTTAATGGAAAGGGGTTGCCAAGCTTTCAAAAAACTACGAGTTGCCTGAAATCTCAGCCAACATTTTTTCACCCAATCTTGATAATTCTTTCAGGTAATGATCAGTACACCAAAACCACTTGGCTCACAAAATTTCGTTCTTCTTGGTTAAACTGTTCGTTTGCAGTAACCGTTTTCATTTTTAGGTTTCACTCTGTTTTCTCCTATAGGGATACATGTATTTGGAACTCTAAATCAAACACGGTTTGTGCTAGCTCTTTGAAACTTGACACAATAAAGCAGTTTCAAGTTCTATCTCTATGGTTTGTTTGCTGTTGATGTAGCCCTAAGCAGAGACTGGCGAAAATCACTTTCATGGAAAGGGGTTGCCAAGCTTCCAAAAAACTACGTTTTGCCTGAAATCTCAGCAAATATTTTTTCACCCAATCTTGATGATTCTTTCAGGTACTGATGAGTACACCAAAACCACTTGGCTCACCAAATTTCCTTCTTCTAGGTTAAACCGTTCGTTTGCAGTAACCGTTTTCATTTTTAGGTTTCACTCTGTTTTCTCCTATAGGGATACATGTATTTGGAACTCTAAATCAAACACGGTTTGTGCTAGCTCTTTGAAACTTGACACAATAAAGCAGTTTCAAGTTCTATCTCTATGGTTTGTTTGCTGTTTATGTAGCCCTATGCAGAGACTGGCGAAAATCACTTTCATGGAAACGGGTTGCCAAGCTTTCAAAAAAGTACGAGTTGCCTGAAATCTCAGCCAACATTTTTTCACCCAATCTTGATGATTCTTTCAGGTAATGATCAGTATAAAAAAACCACTTTTCTCACCAAATTTCGTTCTTCTAGGTTAAACAGTACGTTTGCAGTAATTGTTTTCATTTTTAGGTTTCACTGTTTTCTCCTATAGGGATACATGTATTTGGAACTCTAAATCAAACACGGTTTGGGCTAGCTCTTTGAAACTTGACACAATAAAGCAGTTTCAAGTTCTATCTCTATGGTTTGTTTGCTGTTGATGTAGCCCTAAGCAGAGACTGGCGAAAATCACTTTCATGGAAAGGGGTTGCCAAGCTTCCAAAAAACTACGAGTTGCCTGAAATCTCAGCAAACATTTTTTCGCCCAATCTGGATGATTCTTTCAGGTAATGATCAGTACACCAAAACCACTTGGCTCACCAAATTTTGTTCTTTTACGTTAACCGTTCGTTGCAGTAACCGTTTTAATTTTTAGGTTTCACTCTGTTTTCTCCTATAGGGATACATGTATTTGGAACTCTAAATCAAACACGGTTTGTGCTAGCTCTTTGAAACTTGACACAATAAAGCAGTATCAAGTTCTATCTCTATGGTTTGTTTGCTGTTGATGTAGTCCCAAGCAGAGACTGGCGAAAATCACTTTCATGGAAAGGGGTTGCCAAGCTTTCAAAAAACTACGAGTTGCCTGAAATCTCAGCCAACATTTTTTCACCCAATCTTGATGATTCTTTCAGGTAATGATCAGTACACCAAAACCACTTGGCACACCAAATTTCGTTCTTTTAGTATAAACCGTTCGTTTGCAGTAAACGTTTTCATTTTTAGGTTTCACTGTTTTCTCCTATAGGGATACATGTATTTGGAACTCTAAATCAAACACGGTTTGTGCTAGCTCTTTGAAACTTGACACAATAAAGCAGTTTCAAGTTCTATCTCTATGGTTTGTTTGCTGTTGATGTAGCCCTAAGCAGAGTCTGGCGAAAATCACTTTCATGGAAAGGGGTTTCCAAGCTTCCAAAAAACTACGAGTTGCCTGAAATCTCAGCCAACATTTTTTCACCCAATCTTGATGATTCTTTCAGGTAATGATCAGTACACCAAAACCACTTGGCTCACCAAATTTCGTTCTTCTAGGTTAAACCGTTCGTTTGCAGTAACGGTTTTCATTTTTAGATTTCACTCTGTTTTCTTTTATAGGGATACATGTATTTGGAACTCTAAATCAAACACAGTGTGTGCTAGCTCTTTGAAACATGACACAATAAAGCAGTTTCAAGTTCTATCTCTATGGTTTGTTTGCTGTTTCTGTAGCCCTAAGCAGAGACTAGAGAAAATCACTTTCATGGAAAGGGCTTGCCAAGCTTCCAAAAAACTACGAGTTGCCGGAAATCACAGCCAACATTCTTTCACCCAATCTTGATGATTCTTTCAGATAATGATCAGTACACCAAAACCACTTAGCTCACAAAATTTCGTTTTCTAAGTTAAACCGTTCGTTGGCAGTAACCGTTTTCATTTTTAGGTTTCACTCTGTTTTCTCCTATAGAGATACATGTATTTGGAACTCTAAATCAAACACGGTTTGTGCTAGCTCTTTGAAACTTGACACAGTAAAGCTGTTTCAAGTTCTAACTCTATGGTTTGTTTGCTCTTGATGTAGCACTAAGCAGAGACTGGAGAAAATCACTTTCATGGAAAGGGGTTGCCAAGCTTCCAAAAAACTACGAGTTGTCGGAAATCTCAGCCAACATTCTTTCACCCAATCTTGATGATTCTTTCAGGTAATGATCAGTACACCAAAACCACTTGGCTCACCAAATTTCGTACTTCTAGGTTAAACCGTTCGTTTGCAGTAACCGTTTTCATTTTTAGGTTTCACTCTGTTTTCTCCTATAGGGATACATATATTTGGAACTCTAAATCAAACACGGTTTGTGCTAGCTCTTTGAAACTTGACACAATAATGCAGTTTCATGTTCTATCTCTATGGTTTGTTTGGTGTTGATGTAGCCCTAAGGAGAGATGGCGAAAATCACTTTCATGGAAAGGGGTTGCCAAGCTTCCAAAAAACTACGACTTGCCGGAAATCTCAGCCAACATTCTTTCACCCAATCTTGATGATTCTTTCAGGTAATGATCAGTACACCAAAACCACTTGGCTCACCAAATTTGTTCCTCTAGGTTAAACTGTTCGTTTGCAGTAACCGTTTTCATTTTTAGGTTTCACTCTGTTTTCTCCTATAGGGATACATGTATTTGGAACTCTAAATCAAACACGGTTTGTGCTAGCTCTTGAAACTTGACACAATAAAGCAGTTTCCAGTTCTATCTCTATGGTTTGTTTTCTGTTGATGTAGCCCTAAGCAGAGACTGGCGAAAATCACTTTCATGGAAAAGGGTTGCCAAGCTTCCAAAAAAAAACGAGTTGCCTCAAATCTCAGCCAACATTTTTTCACCCAATCTTGATGATTCTTTCAGGTAACGATCAGTAAACCAAAACCACTAGGCTCACCAAATTTCGTACTTCTAGGTTAAACCGTTCGTTTGCAGTAATTTTTTTCAATTTTAGGTTTCACTCTGTTTTCTCCTATAGGGATACATTATTTGGAACTCTAAATCAAACACGGTTTGTGCTAGCTCTTTGAAACATGACACAATAAAGCAGTTTCAAGTTCTATCTCTATGGTTTTTTTCCTGTTGATGTAGCACTAAGCAGAGACTGGCGTAAATCACTTTCATGGAAAGGGCTTGCCAAGCTTCCAAAAAACTACGAGTTGCCTGAAATCTCAGCAAACATTTTTTCACCCAATCTTGATGATTCTTTCAGGTAATGATCAGTACACCAAAACCACTAGGCTCACCAAATTTCGTTCTTCTAGGTTAAACCGTTCGTTTGCAGTAACCGGTTTCATTTTTAGGTTTCACTCTGTTTTCTCCTATAGGGATACATGTATTTGGAAGTCTAAATCAAACACGGTTTGTGCTAGCTCTTTCAAAGTGGACACAATAAAGCAGTTTCAAGTTCTATCTCTATGGTTCGTTTGCTGTTGATGTAGCCCTAAGCAGAAACTGGCGAAAATCACTTTCATGGAAAGGGGTTGCCAAGCTTCCAAAAAACTACGAGTTGCCTGAAATCTCAGCAAACATTTTTTCACCCAATCTTGATGATTCTTTCAGGTAATGATCAGTACACCAAAACCACTAGGCTCACCAAGTTTCGTTCTTCTATGTTAAACCGTTCGTTTGCAGTAATTTTTTTCAATTTTAGGTTTCCCTCTGTTTTCTCCTATAGGGATACATGTATTTGGAACTCTAAATCAAACACGGTTTGTGCTACCTCTTTGAAACTTGACACAATAAAGCAGTTTCAAGTTCTATCTCTATGGTTTGTTTGCTGTTGATGTAGCCATAAGCAGAGACTGGCGAAAATCACTTTCATGGAAAGGGGTTTTCAAGCTTCCAAAAAACTACGAGTTGCCTGAAATCTCAGCCAACATTTTTTCACCCAATCTTGATGATTCTTTCAGGTAATGATCAGTACACCAAAACCACTAGGCTCACCAAGTTTCATTCTTCTAGGTTAAACCGTTCATTTGCAGTAACCGTTTTCATTTTTAGGTTTCACTCTGTTTTCTCCTATAGGGATACATGTATTTGGAACTCTAAATCAAACACAATTTGTGCTAGCTCTTTGAAACTTGACACAATAAAGCAGTTTCAAGTTCTATCTCTATTGTTTCTTCGCTGTTGATGTAGCCCTAAGCAGAGACTAGTGAAAATCACTTTCATGGAAAGGGGTTGCCAAGCTTCCAAAAAACTACGAGTTGCCTGAAATCTCAGCCAACATTTTTTCACCCAATCTTGATGATTCTTTCAGGTAATGATCAGTACACCAAAACCACTTGGCTCAACCAATTTCGTTCTTCTAGGTTAAACCATTCGTTTGCAGTAACCGTTTTCATTTTTACGTTTCACTCTGTTTTCTCTTATAGGGATACATGTATTTGGAACTCTAAATCAAACATGGTTTGTGCTAGGTGTTTGAATCTTGACACACTAAAGCAGTTTCAAGTTCTATCTCTATGGTTTGTTTGCTGTTGATGTAGCCCTAAGCAGAGACTGGCGAAAAGCACTTTCATGTAAAGAGGTTGCCAAGCTTCCAAAAACTACGAGTAGCCTGAAATCTCAGCAAACATTTTTTCACCCAATCTTGATGGTTCTTTCAGGTAATGATCAGGACACAAAAACCACTTGGCTCACCAAATTTCGTTCTTCTAGGTTAAACCGTTCGTTTTCAGTAACCGTTTTCATTTTTAGGTTTCACTCTGTTTTCTCCTATAGGGATACACTTATTTGGAAGTCTAAATCAAACACGGTTTGTTCTAGCTCATTGAAACTTGACACAATAAAGAAGTTTCAAGTTCTATCTATATGGTTTGTTTGCTGTTGATGTAGCCATAAGCAGAGACTGGCGAAAATCACTTTCATGGAAAGGGATTGCCAAGCTTCCAAAAAACTACGAGTTGCCTGAAATCTCAGCAAACATTTTTTCACCCAATCTTGATGATTCTTTCAGGTAATGATGAGTACACCAAAACCACTTGTCTCACCAAATTTCGTTCTTCTAGGTTAAACCGTTCGTTTGCAGTAACCGTTTTCATTTTTAGGTTTCACTCTGTTTTCTCCTATAGAGATACATGTATTTGGAACTCTAAATCAAACACGGTTTGTGCTAGCTCATTGAAACTTGACACAATAAATCAGTTTCAAGTTCTATCTCTATGGTTTTTTTGCTGTTGATGTAGCCCTAAGCAGAGACTGGCGAAAATCACTTTCATGGAACGGGGTTGCCAAGCTTCCAAAAAACTACGAGTTGCCTGAAACTCAGCAAACATTTTTTCACCCAATCTTGATGATTCTTTCAGGTAATGATCAGTACACCAAAACCACTTGGCTCACCAAATTTTTTTCTTCTAGTTTAAACCGTTCGTTTGCAGTATCCGTTTTCATTTTTAGGTTTCACTCTGTTTTCTCCTATAGGGATACATGTATTTGGTACTCTAAATGAAACACGATTTGTGCTAGCTCTTTGAAAGTTGACACAATAAAGCAGTTTCAAGTTCTATCTCTATGGCTTGTTTGCTGTTGATGTAGCCCTAAGCGGAGACTGGCGAAAATCACTTTCATGGAAAGGGGTTGCCAAGCTTCCAAAAAACTACGAGTTGCCTGAAATCTCAGCACACATTTTTTCACCCAATCTTGATGATTCTTTCAGGTAATGATGAGTACACCAAAACCACTTGGCTCACCAAATTTCGTTCTTCTAATTTAAACCTTTCGTTTGCAGTAACCGTTTTCATTTTTAGGTTTCACTTTGTTTTCTCCTATAGTGATACATGCATTTGGAACTCTAAATCAAACACGGTTTGTGGGGAGAGTAAAGATGGCGGTGAAGGGAGTGCATCACCCCAGTGCGCCGCATCACTGAGCCAGTGAAAGAAGATATGAAACGGCTGAAGAATATCTTGTTGTGAATTTCCAGTGAAATTGAGGCGCTACAGAATCTAATAGACAGGTTTTCATCGTGCGAGGTTCGGCAGTGGGAGCTCCATTTCTCCGCTCGGAGGGTCGCATAGCCTGATCGCTCCGCGGCTGGTCGTCTGTGGCGCGCACTGGGGATTGGCAGGGTGCCGGAGCGAGAGAACAGCGAGGAGAGGGAGAACAGTGATACGGATTCGGAGGGCTCCTGCCAGTGATACATCAGCAGCGCTTGGAGCGGAGTTCCGGCTTGAGACAGAGGAGAGAAGCGGTGGTTCCAGTCACCGCTCTGACCACGGAGGACGGCGGCTGCCATCTTGGAGAGATGATGTAATCATCCCATTGTTCTGCTGATCTCAGCTCATTCAGCTACGGAACAGGTGAATTCAGGCTGGTATTTGCCTGCGTCTAGCAGACAGATTTCTTGCTCAGGATCGGGACTTGGGATCTTGTGGAGAATACTCTTGAAGGCTCGTGCCTGGCAAGGCGTGCGCCGGGCACTGAGCAGCGGGACTTGGGTTCCCGGGACTTGGGTTCCTGGGGCTAACCGGGCCCAGGTCTGAGGAATCTGCGGAGACTGCCTGTGAAGGTGAGCTCCGAGTGGAGCGTGTGCTGAGCTTGGGGCGACTGGGTTCTGACTCCCGGGGGACAGTTTTGGCCTGGGGCTGGGGAACCCGTGGGGGTCCCTCGCTGGAGCCAGCTCCCAGCGGAGAGAGTGTATCTGGATCAGAAAGGAGGGGTTCTTGCTACCTAAGCTGCTTTGGCCCAAGGCTAGGGAACCGGCGGTGACTGCTTCTCGGCCAGGGTCCTGCTGGGTGCTGTGGGGGCAGACTGGAGCTTCCACCTGCGCCCAGAGCAGGCCAAGTGACCCGCTGGCGTGGTATCATGAAACCCCAAATGCAGCTGGGGCTGAAGAGAGAAGCCGCCCACGCCTAGAATAGGACCAGCGACCCACTGGCAAGACAGGCCAGGTAGCTTGCCAACGTGGTGGACACGTAACACTGAGGCAGTCGCGTCACACTGGTTGGAGTGGGGGTGGAGCAGGGTCGCCGCCCAGGTCCGGAGGGGGCTCAGCGACCCGTTGGAGAGGTAGTCAGGTACCCCCATTGGGAGTGGGGGCTGTGCAGATCTGCGACCCACTGGCCTAGAGGTCTGCCAGCGTGGTAGACACGTCACACCAATTGGAGTGGGGGCACAGCAGAGCCGCCACCCACATCCAGATCAGGACCAAAGACCCCAGGGTGTGGTAGTTACGTTACCACAATTGGAGTGGGGTCAGAGCAGAACAGCCACCAGTGCCTGCAGTGGGGGCAGACCTGCAACCAATTAGCATGGTAGACAGACCACCCTAATTAGGGGAGGAGCACAGCCACTACCTGCCCTGCAAGGGAGACTTCCCAACTATACAAGAGCAATATAAATAAATAGGAGGTAAATTTCAAAAACACAACAGTTGCACCAAGCAGAAAGAAACGCGAGCAGTATGAAAAGACAAGGAAAGAAAGGACCACAAGCAATGCAGGTCAACTCAACTTTAGAAGAGGTAATAGCTGCAACAGACGGAATGTCAGATAAAGAGTACAGGATATATATTCTTCAGATGATCTGGAGTCTCAAGGAAGACATGAAACAGCAAAATCAGACAATGAAAGATCACATTGACAAACAAATCCAGGAAGTAAAAGATCAATTTCACAGGGAGATAGAGGTAATAAAAAACAAACAAATTGAAATCCTAGAAATGCAGGAATCATTAAACCAACTTAAAAACTCAATTGAGAATACTAACAGCAGATTAGATCACTTAGAAGAGAGAACATCAGACAATGAAGACAAAGTATTTCAACTGGAAAAGAACATAGACAGCTCAGCAAGTCTGCTAAGAAACCATGAGCAGAACATCCAAGAATTATGGGACAATATCAAAAGACCAAATTTAAGAGTCATTGGGATACAGGAAGGCACAGAGCTTCAAACTAAAGGAATAAACAGACTATTCAGTGAGATTATACAAGAAAACTTCCCAGACTTGAAGAATGAGACAGAATCACAAATCCTAGAAGCCTACAGGACGCCAAATGTGCAAAATCATAAGAGATCCACACCTAGACACATTATAATGAAGATGTCCAACATACAGAATAAGGAGAGAATTTTAAAAGCTGCAAGAGAAAGAAAGCAGATTACATTTAGGGGCAAACCAATCAGGATAACAGCTGATCTCTCAACACAGACCCTGAAAGCTAGAAGATCCTGGAATAACATATTTCAAACACTGAAAGAAAATGGGTTCCAACCAAGAATCGTGTATCCGGCGAAATTAAGCTTCAGGATAGAAGATGAAATTAAAACCTTCTATGATAAACAAAAGTTAAAAGAATTCGCAGCTAGAAAACCATCTCTTCAAAAAATCCTTGGCAAAACATTACAGGAAGAGGAAATGGAAAATAACATTGAAAACCAACAATGGGAGATAGGACAGTAAAGGGGGAAAAATAGTCAAAGAGAATAACAAATCAGGTTTAGAAACATCAATAAACAAATATGGCTAGAAGAACAAATCATATCTCAATAATAACCCTAAATGTTAATGGCTTAAATTCACCAATTAAGAGACACAGGCTAGTAGAATGGATCACAAAGAAGACCCAACAATATGCTGCCTACAAGAGACACATCTGATAGAAAAAGATATTCATAGACTGAAGGTGAAAGGTTGGGAAAAATCATACCACTCATATGGAATGCGGAAACAAGCAGGAGTGTCCATACTCATATCTAATAAAATAGATTTCAAGCCAAAGTTAATCAAAAGGGATAAAGAAGGACACTTCATACTGCTCAAGGGAACCATACACCAACAAGACATAACAATCATAAATATATATGCCCCAAATAATGGTGCGGCTGTGTTCATCAAGCAAACTCTCCTCAAGTTCAAGAGTCTAATAGACCACCATACAATAATCATGGGAGACTTCAACACACCTCTCTCACCACTGGACAGATCTTACAAACAAAAGTTAAATAAAGAAACTATAGAACTCAATAACACAATTAACAACCTAGACTTAATTGACATATATAGACTATACCACCCAAAATCAAGTAGTTACACTTTTTTCTCAGCAGCACATGGAACCTTCTCAAAAATAGACCATATATTATGTCACAGGGCAACTCTTAGACAATATAAAGGGGTAGAGATAATACCATGCATCTTATCTGATCATAATGGAATAAAACTGAAAATCAATGATAAAAGAATAAAGGAAAAATCAAGCATCACTTGGAGAATGAACAATAGGTTGCTGAATGATCAATGGGTTTTAGAAGACATCAAGGAGGAAATTAAAAAATTCCTAGAGTTAAATGAAAACACAGACACAACATATCGGAATCTATGGGACACATTGAAAGCAGTTCTAAGAGGAAAATTCATTGCTTGGAGTTCATTTCTCAAAAAAAGAAAAAACCAACAAATAAATGATCTCATACTTCATCTCAAAATCCTAGAAAAAGAAGAGCAAAACAACAGCAAAAGAAGTAGAAGGCAAGAAATAATTAAAATCAGAGCTGAAATAAATGAAATTGAAACAAAAGAAACAATTGAAAAAATTGACAAGACTAAAAGTTGGTTCTTTGAAAAAATAAATAAAATTGACAGACCCTTAGCCATGCTAACAAAGAGAAGAAGAGAGAGAACTCAAATTACTAACATACGGGATGAAAAAGGTAATATCACAACAGACACTTCAGAAATACAGAAGATAATCAGAAATTATTTTGAATCCTTATACTCCAATAAAATAGAAGATAGTGAAGGCATAGATAAATTCCTTAAGTCTAATGACCTGCCCAGATTGAGTCAGGAGGATATAGACAACCTAAACAGACCAATAACAATAGAGGAAATAGAAGAAACCATCAAAAGATTACCAACTAAGAAAAGCCCAGGACCGGATGGGTATACAGCAGAGTTTTACAAAACCTTTAAAGAGGAACTAACACCAATACTTTTCAAGCTATTTCAGGAAATAGAAAAAGAGGGAGAACTTCCAAATTCATTCTACGAGGCCAACATCACCCTGATTCCGAAACCAGACAAAGACACTTCAAAGAAAGAAAACTACAGACCAATATCTCTAATGAACCTTGACGCAAAAATCCTCAATAAAATTCTGGCGAATCGGATTCAAATACATATCAAAAAAATTATACATCATGATCAAGTAGGATTCATCCCTGGGATGCAAGGCTGGTTCAATATACGGAAATCAATAAATGTTATTCACCACATCAATAGACTTAAAAATAAGAACCATATGATCATCTCGATAGATGCAGAAAAAGCATTCGACAAAGTACAGCATCCCTTTATGTTCAAAACTCTAGAAAAATTAGGGATAACTGGAACATACCTCAACATTGTAAAAGCAATCTACGATAAACCACAGGCCAGCATCATTCTGAATGGAGAAAAATTGAAGGCATTCCCTCTAAGATCTGGTACAAGACAGGGATGCCCTCTCTCACCACTTCTGTTCAACATAGTCCTCGAAACACTGGCCAGAGCAATTAGACAGACGAAAGAAATTAAAAGCATAAAAATAGGAAAAGAAGAACTTAAATTATCACTATTTGCAGATGATATGATCCTATACCTAGCAGACCCAAAAGGGTCTACAAAGAAGCTATTAGAGCTAATAAATGAATTCAGCAAAGTGGCAGGATATAAGATCAACATGCATAAATCAAAGGCATTCCTGTATATCAGTGACAAATCCTCTGAAACGGAAATGAAGACAACTACTCCATTCACAATATCCCCCCAAAAAATAAAATACTTGGGAATCAACCTAACAAAAGAAGTGAAAGATTTATATAATGAAAATTATAGAACCCTAAAGAAAGATATAGAAGAAGACCTTAGAAGATGGAAAAATATACCCTGCTCATGGATAGGTAGAACTAACATCATCAAAATGGCGATATTACCAAAAGTTCTCTATAAGTTCAATGCAATGCCAATCAAAATCCCAATGGAATTTCTTGTAGAAATAGATAAAAGAATCATGAAATTCATATGGAATAATAAAAGACCCAGAATAGCAAAAACAATGCTAAGCAGGAAGTGTGAATCAGGCGGTATAGCGATACCAGACTTCAAACTATACTACAGAGCAATAGTAACAAAAACAGCATGGTACTGGTACCAAAACAGGCGGGTGGACCAATGGTACAGAATAGAGGACACAGAAACCAATCCACAAAACTACAACTATCTTATATTTGATAAAGGGGCTAAAAGCATGCAATGGAGGAAGGATAGCATCTTCAACAAATGGTGCTGGGAAAACTGGAAATCCATTTGCATCAAAATGAATCTGAACCCCTATCTCTCGCCATGCACAAAAGTTAACTCAAAATGGATTAAGGAGCTTGATATAAAATCAGAGACACGGCATCTGATAGAAGAAAAAGTTGGTTATGATCTACATACTGTGGGATCGGGCCCCAAATTCCTCAATAGGACACCCATAGTGCAAGAGTTAACAACTAGAATCAACAAATGGGACTTACTCAAACTAAAAAGTTTTTTCTCAGCAAAAGAAACAATAAGAGAGATAAACAGGGAGCCTACATCCTGGGAACAAATCTTTAATCCACACACTTCAGATAGAGCCCTAATAACCAGAATATACAAAGAACTCAAAAAATTAGACAATAAGATAACAAATAACCCAATCAATAAATGGGCCAAGGACCTGAACAGACAGTTCTCATAGGAGGACATACAATCAATCAATAAATATATGAAAAAATGCTCACCATCGCTAGCAGTTAGAGAAATGCAAATCAAAACTACCCTAAGATACCACCTCACTCCAGTAAGATTGGCAGCCATTAGGACGTAAAACAACAATAAGTGCTGGAGAGGAAGTGGGGAAAAGGGCACTCTTGTTCATTGCTGGTGGGACTGCAAATTGGTACAGCCAATTTGGAAAGCAATATGGAGATTTCTTGGAAAGCTGGGAATGGAACCACCATTTGACCCAGCTATTCCCCTTCTTGGTCTATTCCCTAAAGACCTAATAAGAGCATGTTACAGAGACACTGCTACAACGATGTTCATAGCAGCACAATTCACTATAGCAAGATTATGGAATCAGCCTAGATGCCCTTCAATAGATGAATGGATAAAAAAAATGTGGCATTTATACACAATGGAGTATTACTCTGCATTAAGGAACGACAAAATCATAGAATTTGGAGGGAAATGGATGGCATTAGAGCAGAATAGGCTAAGTGAAGCTAGTCAACCGTTAAAAAACAAATACCAAATGATCCCTTTGATATAAGGGGAGTAAACAAGGACAGGGTAAGGACGAAGAGCTTGAAAAGAAGATTTACATTAAACAGGGATGAGAAAAGGGGAGGGGAGGGGAGGGGAGGGGAGGGGGGATAGTTGAGAATAGGACAGACAGCAGAATACATCAGACACTAGAAAGGCAATATGTCAATCAATGGAAGTGTAACTGATGTGAAACAGCAATCTGTATACGGGGTAAAGTTGGGAGTTCATAACCCACTTGAATAAAACTGTGAAAGATGAGGTATTAAGAACTGTGTAATGTTTTGAACGACCAACAATAAAAAAAAAACACGGTTTGTGCTAGCTCTTTGAAACTTGATGTTTGCTGTTGATGTAGCCCTGAGCAGAGACTGGCGAAAATCACTTTCATGGAAAGGGGTTGCCAAGCTTCCAGAAAACTACGAGTCACCTGAAATCTCAGCAAATATTTTTTCACCCAATGTTAATGATTCTTTTAGGTAATGATCAGTACACCAAAACCACTTGGCTCACCAAATTTCGTTCTTCTAGGTTAAACCGTTCGTTTGCAGTTACCGTTTTCATTTTTAGGTTTCACTCTGTTTTCTCCTATAGGGATACATGTATTTGGAACTCTAAATAAAACACGGTTTGTGCTGGCTCTTTGAAACTTGACAAAATGAAGCAGTTTCACGTTCTATCTCTATGGTTTGTTTGCTGTTGATGTAGCCCTAAGCAGAGACCTGCGAAAATCACTTTCATGGAAAGGGGTTGCCAAGCTTCCAAAAAACTGCGAGTTGCCTTAAATCTCAGCCAACAGTTTTTCACCCAATCTTGATGATTCTTTCAGGTAATGATCAGTACATCAAAACCACTTGGCTCACCAAATTTCGTTCTTCTAGGTTAAACCGTTCGTTTGCAGTAACCGTTTTCATTTTTAGGTTTCACTCTGTTTTCTCCTATAGGGATACATGTATTTGGAACTCTAAATCAAACACGGTTTGTGCTAGCTCTTTGAAACTTGACACAATAAAGCAGTTTCAGGTTCTATCTCTATGGTTTGTTTGCTGTTGATGTATCGCTAAGCAGAGACTGGTGAAAATCACTTTCATTTTAAGGGTTTGCCCAGCTTCCAAAAAACTACGATTTGCCTGAAATCTCAGCCAACATTTTTTCACCCATTCTTGATGATTCTTTCAGGTAATGATCAGTACAACAAAACCACTTGGCTCACCAAATTTCGTTCTTCTAGGTTAAACCGTTCGATTGCAGTAACTGTTTTCATTTTTAGGTTTCACTCTTTTTTCTCCTATAGGGATACATGTATTTGGAACTCTAAATCAAACACGGTTTGTGCTAGCTCTTTGAAACTTGACACAATAAAGCAGTTTCACGTTGTATCTCTATGGTTTGTTTGCTGTTGATGTAGCCCTAAGCAGAGACTGGCGAAAATCACTTTCATGGAAAGGGGTTGCCAAGCTTCCAAAAAACTAGGAGTTGCCTGAAATCTCAGCAAACATTTTTTCACCCAATCTTGATGATTCTTTCAGGTAATGATCAGTACACCAAAACCACTTGACTCACCAAATTTCGTTCTTCTAGGTTAAACCGTTCGATTGCAGTAACCGTTTTCATTTTTAGGTTTCACTCTGTTTTCTCCTATAGGGATACATGTATTTGGAATTCTAAATCAAACACGGTTTGTGCTAGCTCTTTGAAAATTGACACAATAAAGCAGTTTCAAGTTCTATCTCTATGGTTTGTTTTCTGTTGATGTAGCCCTAAGCAGAGACTGGCGAAAATCACTTTCATGGAAACGGGTTGCCAAGCTTCCAAAAAACTACGAGTTCCCTGAAATCTCAGGCAACATTTTTTCACCCAATCTTGATGATTCTTTCAGGTAATGATCAGTACACCAAAACCACTTGGCTCACCAAATTTCGTTCTTCTAGGTTAAACCCTTCTATTGCAGTAACCGTTTTCATTTTTAGGTTTCACTCTGTTTTCTCCTCTAGGGATACATGTATTTGGAACTCTAAATCAAACACGGTTTGTGCTAGCTCTTTGAAACTTGACACAATAAAGCAGTTTCAACTTCTATCTCTATGGTTTGTTTGCTGTTGATGTAGCCCTAAGCCTAGACTGGCGAAAATCACTTTCATGGAAAGGGGTTGCCAAGCTTCCAAAAAACTACGAGTTGCCTGAAATCTCAGCCAACATTTTTTCACCCAATCTTGATGATTCTTTCAGGTAATGATCAGTACACCAAAACCACTTGGCTCACCAAATTTCGTTCTTCTAGGTTAAACCGTTCGTTGGCAGTAACCGTTTTGATTTTTAGGTTTCACTCTGTTTTCTCGTATAGGGATACATGTATTTGGAACTCTGAATCAAACACGGTTTGTGCTAGCTCTTTGAAACTTGACACAATAAAGCAGTTTCTAATTCTATCACTATGGTTTGTTTGCTGTTGATGTAGCCCTAAGCAGAAACTGGCGAAAATCACTTTCATTGAAAGGGGTTGCCAAGCTTCCAAAAAACTACGAGTTGCCTGAAATCTCAGCCAACATTTTTTCACCCAATCTTGATGATTCTTTCAGGTAATGATCAGTACACCAAAACCACTTGGCTCACCAAATTTCGTTCTTCTAGGTTAAACCGTTCGTTGGCAGTAACCATTTTCATTTTTAGGTTTCACTCTGTTTTCTCCTATAGGGATACATGTATTTGGAACTCTAAATAAAACACGGTTTGTGCTAGCTCTTAGAAACATGACACAATAAAGCAGTTTCAAGTTCTATCTCTATGGTTTGTTTGCTGTTGATGTAGCCCTAAGCAGAGACTGGCGAAAATCACTTTCATGGAACGGGGTTGCCAAGCTTCCAAAAAACTACGAGTTTCCTGAAATCTCAGCAAACCTTTTTTCACCCAATCTTGATGATTCTTTCAGGTAATGATCAGTACACCAAAACCACTTGGCTCACCAAATTTCGTTCTTCTAGGTTAAACCGTTCGTTTGCAGTAACCGTTTTCATTTTTAGGTTTCACTCTGTTTTCTCCTATAGGGATACATGTATTTGGAACTCTAAATCAAACATGGTTTGTGCTAGCTCTATGAAACTTGACACAATAAAGCAGTTTCAAGTTCTATCTCTATGGTTTGTTTGCTGTTGATGTAGCCCTAAGCAGAGAGTGGCGAAAATCACTTTCATGGAAAGGGGTTGAAAAGCTTCCAAATAACTACGAGTTGCCTGAAATCTCAGAGAAAATTTTGCACCCAATCTTGATGATTCTTTCAGGTAATGATCAGTACACCAAAACCACTTGGCTCACCAAATTTCGTTCTTCTACGTTAAACCGTTCATTTGCAGTAACCGTTTTAATTTTTAGGTTTCAATCTGTTTTCTCCTATAGGGATACATGTATTTGGAACTCTAAATCAAACACGGTTTGTGCTAGCTCTTTGAAACTTGACACAATAAAGCAGTTTGAAGTTCTATCTCTATGGTTTGTTTGCTGTTGATGTAGCCCTAAGCAGAGACTGGCGAGAAACACTTTCATTTTAAGGGGTTGCCAAGCTTTTAAAAAACTACGAGTTGCCTGAATTCTCAGCAAACATTTTTTCACCCAATCTTGATGATTCTTTCAGGTAATGATCAGTACACCAAAACCACTTGGCTCACCAAATTTCGTTCTTCTAGGTTAAACCGTTCGTTTGCAGTAACCGTTTTCATTTTTAGGTTTCACTCTGTTTTCTCCTATATGGATACATGTATTTGGAACTCTAAATCAAACACGGTTTGTGCTAGCTCTTTGAAACTTGACACAATAAAGCAGTTTCAAGTTCTATCTCTATGTTTTGTTTTCTGTTGATGTAGCCCAAAGAAGAGAGTGGTGAAAATCACTTACATGGAAAGGGGTTGCCAAGCTTTCAAAAAACTACGAGTTGCCTGAAATCTCAGCAAACATTTTTTCACCCAATCTTGGTGATTCTTTCAGGTAATGATCAGTACAGCAAAACCACTTGGCTCACCAAATTTCGTTCTTCTAGGTTAAACCGTTCGTTTGCAGTAACGTTTTCATTTTTAGGTTTCACTCTGTTTTCTCCTCTAGGGATACATGTATTTGGAACTCTAAATCAAACACGGTTTGTGCTAGCTCTTTGAAACTTGACACAATAAAGCAGTTTCAAGTTCTGTCTATATGGTTTGTTTGCTGTTGATGTAGCCGTAAGCAGAGAGTGGCGAAAATCACTTTCATGGAAAGGGGTTGCGAAGCTTCCAAAAAACTACGAGTAGCCTGAAATCTCAGCAATCATTTTTTCACCCAATCTTGATGATTCTTTCAGGTAATGATCAGTACACCAAAACCACTTCGCTCACCAAATTTCGTTCTTCTAGGTTAAACCGTTCGTTTTCAGTAACCGTTTTTATTTTTAAGTTTCACTCTTTTTTCTCCTATAGGGATACATGTATTTGGAACTCTAAATCAAACACGGTTTGTGCTAGCTCTTTGAAACTTGACACAATAAAGCAGTTTCAAGTTCTTTCTCTATGGTTTGTTTGCTGTTGATGTAGCCCTAAGCAAAGACTGGCGAAAATAACTTTCATGGAAATGGGTTGCCAAGCTTCCAAAAAACTATGAGTTTCTTGAAATCTCAGCCAAAATTTTTTCACCCAATCTTGATGATTCTTTCAGGTAATGATCTGTACACAAAAACCACTTGGCTCGCCAAATTTCGTTCTCCTAGGTTAAACCATTCGTTTGCAGTAACTGTTTTAATTTTTAGGTTTCACTCTGTTTTCTCCTATAGGGATACATGTATTTGGAACTCTAAATCAAACACGGTTTGTGCTAGCTCTATGAAACTTGACACAATAAAGCAATTGTTAGTTCTGTCTCTACGGTTTGTTTGCTTTTGATGTAGCCCTAAGCAGAGACTGGCGAAAATCACTTTCATGGAAAGGGTTAGCCAAGCTTCAAAAAAACTACGAGTTGCCTGAAATCACAGCAAACATTTTTTCACCCAATTTTGATGATTCTTTCAGATAATGATCAGTACACCAAAACAACTTGGCTCACCAAATTTCGTTCTTCTAGGTTAAACCGGTCGTTTGCAGAAACCGTTTTCATTTTTAGGTTTCACTCTGTTTTCCCCTATAGGGATACAGGTATTTGGAACTCTAAATCAAACACGGTTTGTGCTAGCTCTTTGAAACTTGACACAATAAAGCAGTTTCAAGTTCTATCTTTATGGTTTGTTTGTAGTTGATGTAGCCCTAAGCAGAGACTGGCGAAAATCACTTTCATGGAAAGGGGTTGCCAAGCTTCCAAAAAACTACGAGTTGCCTGAAATCTCAGCCAACATTTTTTCACTCAATCTTGATGATTCTTTCAGGTAATGATCAGTACACCAAAACTACTTGGCTCACAAAATTTCGTTCTTCTAGGTTAAACCGTTCGTTTGCAGTAACCGTTTTCATTTTTAGGTTTCACTCTGTTTTCTCCTATACAGATACATGTATTTAGAACTCTAAATCAAAAACGGTTTTTGCTAGCTCTTTGAAACTTGACACAATAAAGCAGTTTCAAGTTCTATCTCTATGGTTTGTTTGCTGTTGATGTAGACCTAAGCAGTGACTCGAGAAAATCACTTTAATACAAAGGGATTGCCATGGTTCCAAAAAACTAGGAGTTGCCTGAAATCTCAGCAAACCTTTATTCATCCAATCATGATGATTCTTTCAGGTAATGATCAGTACACGAAAACCACTTGGCTCACCAAATTTCGTTTTCTAGGTTAAACCGTTCGATTGCAGTAACCGTTTTTAATTTTAGGTTTCACTCTGTTTTCTCCTATAGGGATACATGTATTTGGAACTCTATATCAAACACGGTTTGTGCTAGCTCTTTGAAACTTGACACAATAAAGCAGTTTAAAGTTCTATCTCTATGGTTTGTTTGCTGTTTCTGTAGCCCTAAGCAGAGACTGGCGAAAATCTCTTTCATGAAAAGGGGTTGCCAAGCTTCCAAAAAACTACGAGTTGCCTGAAATCTCAGCAAACATTTTTTCACCCAATCTTGATGATTCTTTCAGGTAATGATAAGTACACCAAAACCACTTGGCTCACCAAATTTCGTTCTTCTAGGTTAAACTGTTTGTTTGCAGAAACCGTTTTCATTTTTAGGTTTCACTCTGTTTTCTCCTATAGGGATACATGTAGTTGAACTCTAAATCAAACACAGTTTGTGCTAGCTCTTTGAAACTTGACACAATAAAGCAGTTTCAAGTTCTATCTCTATGGTTTGTTTGTTGTTGATGTAGCCCTAAGCAGAGACTGGCGGAATTAACTTTCATGATAAAGGGTTGCCAAGCTTCCAAAACTACGAGTTGCTTGAAATCTGAGCTAACATTTTTTCACCCAATGTCGATGATTCTTTCGGGTAATTATCAGTACCCCAAAACCACTTGACTCACCAAATTTCGTTCTTCTAGTTTAAACCGTTCGTTTGCAGTAACCGTTTTCATTTTAGGTTTCACTCTGTTTTCTCCTATAGGGATACATGTATTTGGAACTCTAAATCAAACACGGTTTGTGCTAGCTCTTTGAAACTTGACACAATAAAGCAGTTTCAAGTTCTGTCTCTATTGTTTGTTTGCTGTTGATGTAGCCCTAATCAGAGAGTGGCGAAAATCACTTTCATGGAAAGGGTTTGCCAAGCTTCAAAAAACTACGAGTTGCCTGAAATATCAGCAAATATTTTTTCACCCAATTTTGATGATTCTTTCAGATAATAATCAGTACACCAAAACCACTTTGCTCACCAAATTCCGTTCTTCTAAATTAAACCGGTCGTTTGCAGAATCCTGTTTTCATTTTAGGTTTCACTCTGTTTTCTCCTATAGGGATACATGTATTTGGAACTCTAAATCAAACACGGTTTGTGCTAGCTCTTTGAAACTTGACACAATAAAGCAGTTTCAAGTTTTATCTCTATGGTTTGTTTGTCGTTGATGTAGCCCTAAGCAGAGACTGGCGAAAATCACTTTCATGGAAAGGGGTTGCCAAGCTTCCAAAAAACTACGAGTTGCCTGAAATCTCAGCCAACATTTTTTCACCCAATCTTGATGATTCTTTTCAGGTAATGATCAGTACACCAAAACCACTTGGCTCACCAAATTTCGTTCTTCTAGGTTAAACCGTTCGTTTGCAGTAACCGTTTTCATTTTTAGGTTTCACTCTGTTTTCTCCTATAGGGATACATGTATTTGGAACTCTATATCAAACACGGTTTGTGCTAGCTCTTTTGAAACTTGACACAATAAAGCAGTTTAAAGTTCTATCTCTATGGTTTGTTTGCTGTTTCTGTAGCCCTAAGCAGAGACTGGCGAAAATCTCTTTCATGAAAAGGGTTGCCAAGCTTCCAAAAAACTACGAGTTGCCTGAAATCTCAGCAAACATTTTTTCACCCAATATTGATGATTCTTTCAGGTAATGATCAGTACACCAAAACCACTTGGCTCACCAAATTTCGTTCTTCTAGGTTAAACTGTTTGTTTGCAGAAACCGTTTTCATTTTTAGGTTTCACTCTGTTTTCTCCTATAGGGATACATGTAGTTGGAACTCTAAATCAAACACAGTTTGTGCTAGCTCTTTGAAACTTGACACAATAAAGCAGTTTCAAGTTCTATCTCTATGGTTTGTTTGTTGTTGATGTAGCCCTAAGCAGAGACTGGCGGAATTAACTTTCATGATAAAGGGTTGCCAAGCTTCCAAAAAACTACGAGTTGCTTGAAATCTGAGCAAACATTTTTTCACCCAATCTCGATGATTCTTTCGGGTAATTATCAGTACCCCAAAACCACTTGACTCACCAAATTTCGTTCTTCTAGTTAAACCGTTCGTTGCAGTAACGTTTTCATTTTTAGGTTTCACTCTGTTTTCTCCTATAGGGATACATGTATTTGGAACTCTAAATCAAACACGGTTTGTGCTAGCTCTTTGAAACTTGACACAATAAAGCAGTTTCAAGTTCTGTCTCTATGGTTTGTTTGCTGTTGATGTAGCCCTAAATCAGAGAGTGGCGAAAATCACTTTCATGGAAAGGGTTTGCCAAGCTTCAAAAAAACTACGAGTTGCCTGAAATATCAGCAAATATTTTTCACCCAATTTTGATGATTCTTTCAGATAATAATCAGTACACCAAAACCACTTTGCTCACCAAATTCCGTTCTTCTAGGTTAAACCGGTCGTTTGCAGAATCCGTTTTCATTTTTAGGTTTCACTCTGTTTTCTCCTATAGGGATACATGTATTTGGAACTCTAAATCAAACACGGTTTGTGCTAGCTCTTTGAAACTTGACACAATAAAGCAGTTTCAAGTTTTATCTTTATGGTTTGTTTGTCGTTGATGTAGCCCTAAGCAGAGACTGGCGAAAATCACTTTCATGGAAAGGGGTTGCCAAGCTTCCAAAAAACTACGAGTTGCCTGAAATCTCAGCCAACATTTTTTCAACCCAATCTTGATGATTCTTTCAGGTAATGATCAGTACACCAAAACCACTTGGCTCACCAAATTTCGTTCTTCTAGGTTAAACCGTTCGTTTGCAGTAACCCTTTTCATTTTTAGGTTTCACTCTGTTTTCTCCTATAGGAATACATGTATTTGGAACTCTAAATCAAACAAGGTTTGTGCTGCCTCTTTGAAACTTGACACAATAAAGCAGTTTCAAGTTCTATCTCTATGGTTTGTTTGCTGTTGATGTAGCCCTAAGCAGAGACTGGCGAAAATCACTTTCATCAAAAGGGGTTGCCAAGCTTCCAAAAAATTACGAGTTGCCTGAAATCTCAACAAACATTTTTCACCCAATCTTGATGATTCTTTCATGTAATGATCAGTACACCAAAACCACTTGGCTCACCAAATTTCGTTCTTCTAGGTTAAACCGTTCGTTTGCAGTAACGTTTTCATTTTTAGGTTTCACTCTGTTTTCTCCTATAGGGATACATGTACTTGGAACTCTAAATCAAACACGGTTTGTGCTAGCTCTTTGAAACTTGACACAATAAACCAGTATAAAGTACTATCTCTATGGATTCTTTGCTGTTGATGTAGCCCTAAGCAGAGACTGGCGAAAATCACTTTTATGGACAGGGGTTGCCAAGCTTCCAAAAAACTACGAGTAGCCTGAAATCTCAGCAAACATTTTTTCACCCAATCTTGATGATTCTTTCAGGTAATGATCAGTACACCAAAACCTCTTGGCTCACCAAATTTCGTTCTTCTAGGTTAAACCGTTCGTTTGCAGTAACCCTTTTCATTTTTAGGTTTCACTCTGTTTTCTCTTATAGGGATACATGTATTTGGAACTCTAAATGAAACACGGTTTGTGCTAGCTCTTTGAAACTTGACACAATAAAGCAGTTTCAAGTTGTATCTCTATGGTTTTTTTGCTGTTGATGTAGCCCTAAGCAGAGACTGGCAAAAATCACTTTCATGGAAAGGGGTTGCCAAGCTTCCAAAAAACTACGAGTTGCCTGAAATCTCAGCAAACATTTTTTCACCCAATCTTGATGATTCCTTCAGGTAATCATCAGTATACCAAAACCACTTGGCTCACCCATTTTCGTTCTTCTAGGTTAAACCGTTCGTTTGCAGTAACCGTTTTCATTTTACGTTCACTCTGTTTTCTCCTATAGGGATACATGTATTTGGAACTCTAAATCAAACACGGTTTGTGCTAGCTCTGTGAAACTTGACACAATAAAGCAGTTTCAAGTTCTATCTCTATAGTTTGTTTGCTGGTGATGTAGCCCTAAGCAGAGACTGGCGAAAATCACTTTCATGGAAAGGGGTTGCCAAGCTTCCAAAAAACTACGAGTTGCCTGAAATCTCAGAAAACATTTTTTCACCCAATCTTGATGATTCTTTCAGGTAATGATCAGTACACCAAAACACTTGGCTCACCAAATTTCGTTCTTCTAGGTTAAACCATTCGTTTCCAGTAACCGTTTCATTTTTAGGTTTCACTCTGTTTTCTCCTATAGGAATACATGTATTTGGAACTCTAAATCAAACACGGTTTGTTCTAGCTCTTTGAAACTTGACACAATAAAGCAGTTTCAAGTTCTATCCCTATGGTTTGTTTGCTGTTGATGTAGCCCTAAGCTGAGACTGGCGAAAATCACTTTCATGGAAAGGGGTTGCCAAGCTTCCAAAATACTACGAGTTGCCTAAAATCTCAGCAAACATTTTTCACCCCATATTGATGATTCTTTCAGGTAATGATCAGTACACCAAAACGACTTGGCTCACCAAATTTCGTTCTTCTAGGTTAAACCGTTCGTTTGCAGTAACCGTTTTCATTTTAAGGTTTCACTCTGTTTTCTCCTATAGAGATATATGTATTTAGAACCCTAAATCAAACACGGTTTGTGCTAGCTCTTTGAAACTTGACACAATAAAGGAGTTTCAAGTTCTATCTTTATGGTTTGTTTTCTGTTTATGTAGCCCTAAGCAGAGAATCTCGGAAAATCACTTTAATTTAAAGGTTTGCCATGGTTCCAAAAAACTAGGAGTTGCCTGAAATCTCAGCATACCTTTTTCACCCAATCTTGATGATTCTTTCACGTAATGATCAGTACACCAAAACCAATGGCTCACCAAATTTCGTTCTTCTAGGTTAAACCGTTCGTTTGCAGTAACCGTTTTCATTTTTAGTTTCACTCTGTTTTCTCCTCTAGGGATACATGTATTTGGAACTCTAAATCAAACACGGTTTGTGCTAGCTCTTTGAAACTTGACACAATAAAGCAGTTTCAAGTTCTATCTCCATGGTTTGTTTGCTGTTGATGTAGCCCTAGGCAGAGACTGGCGAAAATCACTTTCATGGAAAGGGGTTGCCAATCTTCCAAAAAACTACGAGTTGCCTGAAATCTCAGCAAACATTTTTTCACCCAATCTTGATGATTCTTTCAGGTAATGATCAGTACACCAAAACCACTTGGCTCACCAAATTTCGTTCTTCTAGTTAAACCGTTCGTTTGCAGTAACCGTTTTCATTTTTAGGTTTCACTCTGTTTTCTCCTCTAGGGATAAATGTATTTGAAACTCTAAATCAAACACGGTTTGTGCTATCTCTTTGAAACTTGACACAATAAAGCAGTTTCAAGTTCTATCTCTATGGTTTGTTTCCTGTTGATGTAGCCCTAAGCAGAGACTGGCAAAATCACTTTAATGGAAAGGGGTTGCCAAGCTTCCAAACAACTACGAGTTGCCTGAAATCTCAGCAAACATTTTTTTCACCCCATCTTGATGATTCTTTCAGGTAATCATCAGTACACGAAAACAACTTGGTTCACCAAATTTCGTTCTTCTAGGTTAAACCGTTTGTTTGCTGTAACCGTTTTCATTTTAAGTTTTCACTCTGTTTTCTCCTATAGGATACATATATTTGGAACTCTAATCAAACACGGTTTGTGCTAGCTCTTTGAACATGACACAATAATGCAGTTTCAAGTTCTATCTCTATGGTTTGTTTGTTGTGATGTAGCTCTAAGCAGAGACTGGCGAAATCACTTTCATGGAAAGGGGTTGCCAAGCCTTCCAAAAAACTACGAGTTGCCTGAAATCTCAGCAAAAATTTTTTCACCCAATCTTGATGATTCTTTCAGGTAATGATCAGTACACCAAAACCACTTGGCTCACCAAATTTCGTTCTTCTAGGTTAAACCGTTCGTTTGCAGTAACTTTTTTTTCATTTTAGGTTTCACTCTGTTTTCTCCTATAGGGATACATGTATTTGGAACTCTCAATCAAACACGGTTTGTGCTAGCTCTTTGAATCTTGACACAATAAAGCAGTTTCAAGTTCTATTTCTATGGTTTGTTTGCTGTTTATGTAGCCCTAAGCAGAGACTGGCGAAAATCACTTTCATGGAAATGGGTTGCCAAGCTTCCAAAAAACTACGAGTTGCCTGAAATCTCAGCAAACATTTTTTCACCCAATATTGATGATTCTTTCAGGTAATGATCAGTACACCAAAACCACTTGGCTCACCAAATTTCGTTCTTCTAGGTTAAACTGTTTGTTTGCAGAAACCGTTTTCATTTTTAGGTTTCACTCTGTTTTCTCCTATAGGGATACATGTAGTTGGAACTCTAAATCAAACAGGGTTTGTGCTAGCTCTTTGAAACTTGACACAATAAAGCAGTTTCACGTTCTATCTCTATGGTTTGTTTGCTGTTGATGTAGCCCTAAGCAGAGACTGGCGGAATTAACTTTCATGATAAAGGGTTGCCAAGCTTCCAAAAAACTACGAGTTGCCTGAAATCTGAGCAAACATTTTTTCACCCAATCTCGATGATTCTTTCAGGTAATTATCAGTACCCCAAAACCACTTGACTCACCAAATTTCGTTCTTCTAGTTTAAACCGTTCGTTTGCAGTAACCGTTTTCATTTTTAGGTTTCACTCTGTTTTCTCCTATAGGGATACATGTATTTGGAACTCTAAATCAAACACGGTTGTGCTAGCTCTTTGAAACTTGACACAATAAAGCAGTTTCAAGTTCTGTCTCTATGGTTGTTTGCTGTTGATGTAGCCCTAATCAGAGAGTGGCGAAAATCACTTTCATGGAAAGGGTTTGCCAAGCTTCAAAAAAACTACGAGTTGCCTGAAATATCAGCAAATATTTTTTCACCCAATTTTGATGATTCTTTCAGATAATGATCAGTACACCAAAACCACTTTGCTCACCAAATTCCGTTCTTCTAGGTTAAACCGGTCGTTTGCAGAATCCGTTTCATTTTTAGGTTCACTCTGTTTTCTCCTATAGGATACATGTATTTGGAACTCTAAATCAAACACGGTTTGTGCTAGCTCTTTGAAACTTGACACAATAAAGCAGTTTCAAGTTTTATCTTTATGGTTTGTTTGTCGTTGATGTAGCCCTAAGCAGAGACTGGCGAAAATCACTTTCATGGAAAGGGGTTGCCAAGCTTCCAAAAAACTACGAGTTGCCTGAAATCTCAGCCAACTATTTTCACCCAATCTTGATGATTCTTTCAGGTAATGATCAGTACACCAAAACCACTTGGCTCACCAAATTTCGTTCTTCTAGGTTAAACCGTTCGTTTGCAGTAACCGTTTTCATTTTTAGGTTTCACTCTGTTTTCTCCTATAGGAATACATGTATTTGGAACTCTAAATCAAACAAGGTTTGTGCTGCCTCTTTGAAACTTGACACAATAAAGCAGTTTCAAGTTCTATCTCTATGGTTTGTTTGCTGTTGATGTAGCCCTAAGCAGAGACTGGCAAAAATCACTTTCATGGAAAGGGGTTGCCAAGCTTCCAAAAAACTACGAGTAGCCTGAAATCTCAGCAAACATTTTTTCATCCAATCTTGATGATTCTTTCAGGTAATGATCAGTACACCAAAACCTCTTGGCTCACCAAATTTCGTTCTTCTAGGTTAAACCGTTCGTTTGCAGTAACCCTTTTCATTTTTAGGTTTCACTCTGTTTTCTCCTATAGGGATACATGTATTTGGAACTCTAAATGAAACACGGTTTGTGCTAGCTCTTTGAAACTTGACACAATAAAGCAGTTTCAAGTTGTATCTCTATGGTTTTTTTGCTGTTGATGTAGCCCTAAGCAGAGACTGGCAAAAATCACTTTCATGGAAAGGGGTTGCCAAGCTTCCAAACAACTACGAGTTGCCTGAAATCTAAGCAAACATTTTTTCACCCCATCTTGATGATTCTTTCAGGTAATGATCAGTACACCAAAACCACTTGGCTCACCAAATTTCGTTCTTCTAGGTTAAACCGTTTGTTTGCAGTAACCGTTTTCATTTTAAGGTTTCACTCTGTTTTCTCCTATAGAAATACATGTATTTGGAACTCTAAATCAAACACGGTTTGTGCTAGCTCTTTGAAACATGACACAATAATGCAGTTTAAAGTTCTATCTCTATGGTTTGTTTGCTGTTGATGTAGCCCTAAGCAGAGACTGGCGAAAATCACTTTCATGGAAAGGGGTTGCCAAGCTTCCAAAAAACTACGAGTTTCCTGAAATCTCAGCACACATTTTTTCACCCAATCTTGATGATTCCTTCAGGTAATTATCAGTACACCAAAACCACTTGGCTCACCCATTTTCGTTCTTCTAGGTTAAACCGTTCGTTTGCAGTAACCGTTTTCATTTTTAGGTTTCACTCTGTTTTCTCCTATACAAATACATGTATTTGGAACTCTAAATCAAACACGGTTTGTGCTAGCTCTGTGAAACTTGACACAATAAAGCAGTTTCAAATTATATCTCCATGTTTTTTTTGCTGTTGTTGTAGCCCTAAGGAGAGACTGGCGAAAATCACTTTCATGGAAAGGGGTTGCCAAGCTTCCAAAAAACTACGAGTTGCCTGAAATCTCAGCAAACATTTTTTCACCCAATCTTGATGATTCTTTCAGGTAATGATCAGTACACCAAAACCACTTGGCTCACCAAATTTCGTTCTTCTAGGTTAAACCGTTCGTTTGCAGTAACCGTTTTCATTTTAAGGTTTCACTCTGTTTTCTTCTATAGGGATACATGTATTTGGAACTCTTAATCAAACACTCTTTGTGCTAGCTCTTTGAAACTTGACACAATAAAGCAGTTTCAAGTTCTATCTCTATGGTTTTATGCCTTCGTCTGGCTTGGCACAAATCAGGAGCCACTTGTCAAAAAGAAACTAACTTTATTTTTAGAACTACAATCGCCAAACAAAACAGCTTCAGGGAAAAACCCTCAGAGCCCAACTGCCACCACCGGCTTCCAGATGCCTCTCCCTTTCACCCCAGCCTCTCAACCTCCCCCCATACTCCTGCTTTTGAGGCCGATTGGCTGGGTGCGTTGGCAGAGCCAAAGAAGTCACCCAATGAGCAGCTCCTTGGCGGAGCCAATCAGCTAGATGTTGCTGGGGCCGCTGTGAGCCATTCATCAGCTGGCAGTCTGAAGGGCAGGGAAACAGCCCAATGAACATCATCACAGAGGAGCCAATCAGCTAGATGTTGCTGGGGCCACTGTGAGCCAATCATCAGCCGACAACTGGAAGTTTGCTGGCAGCTGGATCATTAGCCGGCAGCTGGAAGTTTGCTGGGGCCCCTTTGGCTGTGGCTCTCAACATCTCCCCCTCTCTGTTTAAACAACAAGCATGTGGCTTATGGACCGTGCCTGCCTTAGGTTGTCCAATACATATGGTCCTTACCCGTCTTTGGATGAGCTGACCTCAGGGCGTCAGCCTCCTGTCTTAGGTTTGTACCATTGTAATTGGATCTTACCCGTCATTGACTACAGGTCCAGTATACAGCCACACCTGTGGAGAGGTCTCAGCAGGGGTGGGGTGAGGTTTTTTGCCTCACCTCTGTTGACCCCCAAATTTTAGCTGAATGATCATGACAAGCAGAAGGGAGGAAGATATACCAAGTCAATTGACAGCTCCTTTTGGGAAAATTGTACCACCGATGATATCATCAGCAAAAATACCCCAACACTACCGCAAGTCACTGCACCAACAGATAGTTCACAATGCATACAAGTGACACATAGTTCTGTAAGCAGTTCAGTGCAAATTCTGTAAGCAGTTCCGTGATGGCTATTGCAGAAACTGTAGATTAGTTTTATCTTTGTCTTCACCGGCACAGGGATGAAGATAGGAATTCTGGCAATAATGACTAAAGAAAAAATTAGGTAACATTCCAGAAGACACTAAAAGAAAACAATTTTCTTAACAATTTATATTATCTTCATCGGCACTAGGATGAAGATAGAAATTCTGGCAATAATGGCTAAAGAAAAAATTAGGTAACATTCCAGAAGACACTAAAAGAAAACAATTTTCTTAACAATTTACATTATAGTGAAGAGAATTATTAAATATAATGAAAACGAAAGGTGAGAGTAAACAAACAGATATGTTAACCTCCTTTTTTGTTTACATATTAAAACAATTCTTAACAGTTATTTACCCAATTTAAATTAAACCATTTAAATCACGTGAATAAAAAAAATATTTGGATCAATCTTTTCATGAGCGCTCATCATATATGATATATGGAAATACGTACATTGGACATACGTACATTCAAACATATAACACAAAACACAAGTGTGCACACATAATATAATACATACAACACATAACATAATAGTAAAGGCCTTATAACTTTTTACAGGTAAAATCTCTATTGCAATGTTTAAAAACTCTATAGTCAAAAAAAAATAGAACTGATCAGCAAAACATTAACCTAGGTCTGTATGAGCTCAAAAAAATAAAAATAGAACTTCATGATATGGGAAAGGGCAATAATAAAATAGATATTGAAAAAAGCATCCTGGTTCTGTCGCAGATGTAAGGATAGCCAAATTGGAGTTTTGGATATCAGCTATTATGGATTTGAGCTAAATCATCTTCTTTTTGGTCTGTAGAAATCACTTTAGTTAATCTCTCTGGAATCCAAATCGGCTGCTGTTCTCCCTGTGGAAACACAAAAACAGACCCCCGACTCCAGACAATCACTGGGTCAGAACCTTGGTTAATCTCTCTGGAATCCAAATCGGCTGCTGTTCTGGGTCAGAACCTTGGTTAATCTCTCTGGAATCCAAATCGGCTGCTGTTCTTCCTGTGGAAACACACAAACAGACCCCCGATTCCAGACAATTACTGGGTCAGGACCTTTCCATTGTCCTGTTAGAATATCTTTCCAAAGTACCTTGGGCTTATGTACATTTTTTGGACACATATGCCTTTCTGCAGCACTAAGTCCTGATGAATCCAAATTTAAAAAGTTTAGAGTAAAAAGGGTTATTTTAAGTTTATCTTTGGGGAATATATACCCCTTCCCAATTCCGTCTTTTTGCTTTAATAAGTACATTTTAATAGTTTGATGAGCTCTTTCAACTATGCCTGTCCCTGTGGATTGTATGGGATTCCTGTTATATGAGTAATGCCAAATGATGAGCAAAATTGTTTAAAAGAAGTAGACGTATAACCAGGGGCATTATCTGTTTTTAACTGTTTTGGAATGCCCACAGTGGCAAAATTTTGTAAGCAATGAGCTATAACATCTTTAGTTTTTTCGCCGGCATGAAGGGAGCCCATCAAAAATCCAGAAGAAGTATCAACTGTAACATGCAAATATTTTAATTTTCCAAATTCTGGCAAGTGTGTGACGTCCATCTGCCAAATATGGTTAGGCATCAATCCTCTAGGATTGACTCCAAGATTAACTTGTGGTAAAAAGGTCACACAATTTTGACATTGTTTTATTATTTGTCTAGCTTGTTCCTTAGTTATTTTAAAACGCTTCTGTAAAGTATTAGCATTGACATGGAATCTTTCATGAAAATTTATAGCTTCTTCTAGTATAGAGAAAATATGTATGTCACGTGTTGTTTTATCTGCTAAATCATTGCCCAAACTAAGGGCTCCAGGCAATCCTGTATGTGCCCTGATATGTCCTATAAAGAATGGATCTTTTCTGTCCCAGATTAAACTTTGTATAGTGGACAACAAAAAGAAAACAGTAAAAGAAGGGGAAATCCTACCTACATTTTTAATGTCTTTCTTGCTTCAGGCGTTAACATTCGGGGTGAATTTGGATCTGATGGACCTTTTAGGATATCAAATAAAGGTCCCAATTCTCCTGTTGGAATACCTAGATAAGGCCTTATCCAATTTATGTCTCCTAATAACTTTTGAAAGTCATTAAGTGATTTGAGTTGATCTACTCGTATTTGAATTTTTGGTGGACGGACCATGGTTGAGGATAATAGAACTCCTAAATAATTAATTGGAAAATTTAATTGTAGTTTATCTATTGCTATCTCTAGATTATAATTTTTCAATAAGTTTGTAAGTTTGGCATAACATTCTAGCAATGTGTTTTTAGCTTTGTGTGCTAATAATACATCATCCATATAATGAAATATTTGTAGTTCAGGATTTTGATTTCTAAGTGGCTGGATTACTTTGTTAACATAAATTTGACACATAGTTGGGCTGTTAGCCATCCCTTGAGGGAGTACTTTCCATTCATATCTCTGATCAGGACCTTCATGATTTAGTGCAGGGATAGTAAATGCAAAACGTGGACTATCCTCAGGATGAATTGGAATTGAAAAAAAACAATCTTTAATATCTATAACTGAAACATACCAAGTTTTTGGCAAAGCAGACAATTGAGGAATCCCCGATTGAGCAGGTCCCATAATGACCATTTCATTGTTAATGGCTCTTAAATCTTGCAGTAATCTCCATTTACCAGATTTCTTTTTGATGACAAAAATGGGAGTATTATGGGGAGATACAGAAGGTTGTATATGTCCTTCCGCTAATTGTTGTTTGACCAGATCATGGGCTACTTGTGTCTTTTCTTTAGTCAAGGGCTACTGAGGAACCCATACTGGTCTTTCTGATTTCCATGTAATTTTTATTGTCTCAGTGACCCTTTGTGAAAATCCAACCCATGTTTGTCTGTACCTTGATCTATTTGTATTGGTGCTGCTATATCTTGTTCTTGTTTTTCTAATCTTTTTCCTTTTCTAAAACCTTGTCTAGCCATAATAGTGGGTGCATTTTGATTGATATTATTTGTTAATGTCAAACCTAATTGATCTAGGACATCTCGTCCCCATAAATTTACGGGAATATGATCCAATACATATGGCTGTAGAGTTCCTTCACATCCTTCAGGATCCTTCCAATCTAATAGCATTGCACTTCTATCAGGATTAGTCGCCACTCCTAGGCCTCGAAGCGATTGAGTGGCTTGTTGTAATGGCCAATGTTTTGGCCATTCTTGACGAGAGATGATGCTAAGGTCTGCACCTGTATCCAGTAGCCCATTAAATTCATGTCCTTGAATATTTAGTTTTAGCATGGGGCGAGAATCTAAATTTAAAGAAAGCATAGCCCAATCTACACCTGTGGAGCCTAATCCCTTGGAACCTCTTTCTACAACATGACTGGAAAATTTATCATGTAGGCTTGGTATTATTAGTAACTGTGCTATTCTATCTCCTGGTGAAATTACTGATATACCCTTTGGAGAACTGGCTATAATTTTTATTTCACCTTCATAATTGGAATCAATTACCCCAGGACTTATCAAAAGTCCTTTTAGAGTAGAAGAGCTGCGTCCCAATAATAAGCCTACTGTTCCTTTGGGAAGAGGTCCTTTTACCCCTGTGGGAATGATTTGAACTCCCATCTCTGGAGTTAGTACTGATTTGGTGGAGGCGCAGATGTCCAACCCTGTGTTCCCTCTGGTTTGTCTGATGAGGGATCTGATGTGCTCGGCACTACCCTGATGGGGTTGCTGGGGTTGCTGGTTTCCTCCAGTGCTCCGTATATTTGTGGTTTGGGGCCCCGGAGCATTGGGGCCCCCTGTCCATTTTTTGGCAATGGAGCCTGATGCCTTTGTCCACAATATTGTGGATAAACACCTTGTCCTTGTTCGTTTTTTGATAATGGAGTACCCTCTATGGTGGTTTGAGGACGGTATTCATTAGCCCAATATAATGGAGTACCCTCTATGGTGGTTTGAGTACGGCATTCATTAGCCCAATGTCTCCCTCTACGGCATCGTGGGCAAATACCCGGTATTCTACTTGTTTGATACCTAGTTTTGTTAAACCCTCCTCCTATGGTGCAATTCCTTTTAAAATGTCCTGTTTGTTGACAATTGTAGCATGTTCTTGGCCTGGCATCTAAAGCCTGTTTTACTGCAGCTGCCACAATTTGCCCTTGTTCATTAATGTCTCTGGCATCTAAAACCTGTTTTACTGCAGCTGCCACAATTTGCCCTTGTTCATTAATGTCTCTGGCATCTAAAGCCTGTTTTACTGCAGCTGCCACAATTTGCCCTTGTTCATTAATGTCTCTGGCATCTAAAGCTTGTTTTACTGCAGCTGCTACAATTTGCCCTTGTTCATTAATGTCTCTACATAATTTAATATATGTGTTTAAATCTTCCTGTTTCCATGGTCTAATGATATCTCTGCACCAACGATTCGCTTGGACATAAGCCAGTTGTTTTATTAATGGCATTGCTTGTTCTGTATTCCCCAAAACTCTGGTAGCTGTTTGAATAAGCCTATCTACAAATTCAGCGTAAGGTTCATTAGCTCCTTGTATTATCTTAGATAATTGACCTTGTAAACCTCCATGTTCTTGTAAAGTCTTCCATGCCCTAACTGCATCTACAGCAATTTGTGAATATACACCAGGATCATATGCATTTTGTTGCTGCCGATCCTCATAAGGTCCCTTTCCTAACAACATATCTAGATTTCTCTGAGGATAACCAGCTGCTGCATTTCGACTAGCCGTCTCCTTGCAAAATTCCTCATTGGCAACCTTCCATAACAAGTATTGTCCTCCATTTAGCACAGCTTTACACATACTAGCCCAATCTGCTGGCGTCATGCTTAAGTTGGTAATGGATTCGACCAAGCTTACAGTGAAGGGTGCTTGAGGACCATAGGTTGTTACAGCCTCTTTTAGGTCCTTCACTGATTTGAAATTTAAACCCTGGTAAGTTCGCTGCCCTCCTACCTCAAATAAAGGGCATACTTGAGATCCTGTCTCAGGATCCCAACTATCAACTGCGGGGCTTGGGAGTCTCCTAGCATAATGAGGTGGTGCTGTTGATTGGACACTTATGCCCTCTGGTGATGGAGTGCTGTTAGTAGCAGTCTCCAGTAGAGGTGGCGCTGTTGGTTGAACACTTACGCCCTCTGGTGATAGAATGCTGTTAGTAGCAGTCTCCTGTAGAGGCGGTGCTGTTGGTTGGACACTTACTCTCTCTAATAAAAGGGTCTTATTAGCAGTCTCCTGTTTTAACTTTTCCCCTGATAGATTTTTCTGCTCTAAACTTCCTTCCTCTGTCTCACTATCTCGAAAGACCTTCTCTTTTACTTGAATCTTTTCCTCTTTCTGACTAACTTGAGAGACTTCCTCTTCTACTTGAATCAATATGTCTTCTCCTTCCTCTACCTCTGTCTGAACTGAAGGCTTTGGAATAAGCAAACCAGATATGTTCGTCCACAATGGCAATGTGCCAACTGGCAGAGACCCTGGGTTGTTCTTTTCTATTCTTTTTAAATCTTCACCATGATGGTTCCATTGTGATATATCTAACAGCTCCTCCTTAAAAAGCCATGGGCTATATTTTTGTATTATATCAACGTATGCCCTGACTGCTCTTGATTTTACTGGGAAGCCTCCTTCCTCTAACAATTTACTTAACAGTCTTTCGGTTTGTTTTTTACTAATTGCTGATCCCGTATTTCTACTATAATACAACCCAGCAAGATAACACCAAACCAAACCGAGACAGAATCCAATAAAAAGGGAACCACACAAAATCATTATAACAGCCTTTCTATCCTCCTGACATATGCATCCCTCCTTTCTCCCTATCTGTTCCTCAGACGCCAATAGTTTTTCCTCAGATGTGAGTGGTTTATCTTCCCTCTTACTCATCTCCAGGGACAGGAAAGTTAAAACAAAAACAAAGCAAAACAAAAGATGACACTTAAAATGGCTACCCATCCTCTCGCCCTGCCCTCAGGGGCGAGCAGTTTACTTACCCTCAGTAGCTCCCCGTGCGAGCCACAAAATGCCGAAGTGTGGCTTGGCACAAATCAGGAGCCACTTGTCAAAAAGAAACTAACTTTATTTTTAGAACTACAAACGCCAAACAAAACAGCTCCAGGGAAAAACCCTCAGAGCCCAACTGCCACCACCGGCTTCCACAAGCCTCTCCCTCTCACCCCAGCCTCTCAACCTCCCCCCATCCTCTTGCTCTTGAGGCCGATTGGCTGGGTTTCGTGGGCAGAGCCAAAGAAGTCACCCAATGAGCAGCTCCGTGGAGGAGCCAATCAGCTAGATGTTGCTGGGGCCGCTGTGAGCCAATCATCAGCTGGCAGTATGAAGGGCAGGGAAACAGCCCAATGAACATCACCGCAGAGGAGCCAAAAAGCTAGATGTTGCTGGGGCCACTGTGAGCCAATAATCAGCCAGCAACTGGAAGTTTGCTGGCAGCTGGATCATCAGCCGGCAGCTGGAAGTTTGCTGGGGCCCTTTGGCTGTGGCTCTCAACAGTTTGCTGTTGATGTAGCCCTAAGCAGAGACTGGCGAAAATCACTTTCATGGAAAGGGTGTGCCAAGCTTCCAAAAAAACTACGAGTTGCCTGAAATCTCAGCAAACATTTTTTCACCCAATCTTGATGATTCTTTCAGGTAATGATCAGTACACCAAACCACTTAGCTCACCAAATTTCGTTCCTCTATGATAAACCTTTCGTTTGCAGTAACCGTTTTCATTTTTAGTTTTCACTCTGTTTTCTCCTAAAGGGATACATGTATTTGGAACTCTAAATCAAACACGGTTTGTGCTAGCTCTTTGGAACTTGAAACAATAAAGGAATTTCAAGTTCTATCTCTATGGTTTGTTTGCTGTTGATGTAGCCCTAAGCAGAGATTGGCGAAAATCACTTTCATGGAAAGGGGTTCCCAAGCTTCCAAAAAACTACGAGTTGCCTGAAATCTCAGCAAACATTTTTTGACCCAATCTTGATGATTCTTTCAGGTAATGATCAGTACACCAAAACCACTTGGCTCACCAAATTTCGTTCTTCTAGGTTAAACCGTTCATTTGCAGTAACCGTTTTAATTTTTAGGTTTCAATCTGTTTTCTCCTATAGGGATACATGTATTTGGAACTCTAAATCAAACACGGTTATTGCTAGCTCTTTGAAACTTGACACAATAAAGCAGTTTCAAGTTCCTTCTCGATGGTTTGTTTGCTGCTGATGTAGCCCTAAGCAGAGACTGGCGAAAATAACTTTCATTTAAAGGGGTGAGCAAGCTTCCAAAAAACTACGAGGTGACTGAAATCTCAGCAAACATTTTTTCACCCAATCTTGATGATTCTTTCAGGTAATGATCAGTACACCAAAACCAGTTGGCTCACCAAATTTCGTTCTGTTCGTTTGCAGTAAACGTTTTCATTTTTAGGTTTCACTCTGTTTTCTCCTATAGGGATACATGTATTTGGAACTCTAAATCAAACACGGTTATTGCTAGCTCTTTGAAACTTGACACAATAAAGCAGTTTAAAGTTCTATCTCTATGGTTTGTTTGCTGTTGATGTAGCCTAAACAGAGACTGGCGAAAATCACTTTTATGGAAAGGGGTTGCCAAGCTTCCAAAAAACTACGAGTTGCCTGAAATCTCAGCCAACATTTTTTCACCCACTCTTGATGATTCTTTCAGGTAATGATCAGTACACCAAAACCACTTGGCTCACCAAATTTCGTTCTTCTAGGTTAAACCGTTCGTTTGCAGTAACCGTTTTCATTTTTAGGTTTCACTCTGTTTTCTCCTATAGGGATACATGTATTTGGAACTCTAAATCAAACACGGTTTGTGCTAGCTCTTTGAAACTTGACACAATAAAGCACTTTCAAGTTCTATCTCTATGGTTTGTTTGCTGTTGATGTATCCCTAAGCAGAGACTGGCGAAAATCACTTTCATGGAAACGGGTTGCCAAGCTTCCAAAAACTACGAGTTGCCTGAAATCTCAGCAAACATTTTTTCACCCAATCTTGATGATTCTTTCAGGTAATGATCAGTACACCTAAACCACTTGGCTCACCAAATTTCGATCTTCTAGGTTAAACCGTTCGTTTGCAGTAACCGTTTTCATTTTTAGGTTTCACTCTGTTTTCTCCTATAGGATACATGTATTTGGAACTCTAAATCAAACACGGTTTGTGCTAGCTCTTTGAAACTTGACACAATAAAGCAGTTTCAAGTTCTATCTCTATGGATTGTTTGCTGTTGATGTAGCCCTAAGCAGAGACTGGCGAAAATCACTTCCATGGAAAGGGTTGCCAAGCTTCCAAAAAACTACGAGTTGCCTGAAATCTCAGCAAACATTTTTCAACCAATCTTGATGATTCTGTCAGGTAATGATCAGTACACCAAAACCACTTGACTCACCAAATTTTATTCTTCTAGGTTAAACCCGTTCGTTTGCAGTAACCGTTTCCATTTATGGGATTCACTCTGTTTTCTCCTATAGGGATACATGCATTTGGAACTCTAAATCAAACATGGTTTGTGCTAGCTCTTTGAAACTTGACACAATAAAGCAGTTTCATGTTCTATCTCTATGGTTTGTTTGCTGTTGATGTAGCCCTAAGCAGACACTGGCGAAAATTACTTTCATGGAAAGGGGTTGCCAAGCTTCCAAAAAACTACGAGTTGCCTGAAATCTCAGCAAATATTTTTTCACCCAATCTTGATGATTCTTTCAGGTAATGATCAGTACTCCAAAACCAGTTGGCTCACCAAATTTTGTTCTTCTAGGTTAAACCGTTCGTTTGCAGTAACCGTTTACATTTTTAGGTTTCACTCTGTTTTTTTCTATAGGGATACATGTATTTGGAACTCTAAATGAAACACGGTTTGTGCTAGCTCTTTGAAACTTGAAACAATAAAGCAGTTTGAAGTTCTATCTCTATGGTTTGTTTGCTGTTGATGTAGCCCTAAGCAGAGAGTGGCGAAAATGACTTTCATCGAAAGGGGTTGCCAAGCTTCCAAAAAACTACGAGTTGCCTGAAATCTCAGCAAACATTTTTTCACCCATTCTTGATGATTCTTTCAGGTAATGATCAGTACACCAAAACAACTTGGCTCACCAAATTTCGTTTTTCTAGGTTAAACCGTTCGTTTGCAGTAACCGTTTTCATTTTTAGGTTTCACTCTGTTTTCTCTTATAGGGATACATGTATTTGGAACTCTAAATCAAACACGGTTTGTGCTAGCTCTTTGATACTTGACACAATAAATCAGTTTTAAGTTCTATCTCTATGGTTTGTTTGCTGTTGATGTAGCCCTAAACAGAGACTGGCGTAAATCACTTTCATGGAAAGGGGTTGCCAAGCTTCAAAAAAAATACGAGTTGCCTGAAATCTCAGCCAATGTTTTTTCACCCAATCTTGATGATTCTTTCAGGAAATAATCAGTACACCAAAACCACTTGGCTGACCCAATTTCGTTCTTCTAGGTTAAACCGTTCGTTTGCAGTAACCGTTTTCATTTTTAGGTTTCACTCTGTTTTCTCCTATAGGGATACGTGTATTTAGAACTCTAAATCAAACACGGTTTGTCTAGCTCTTTGAAACTTGACACAATAAAGCACTTTAAAGTTCTATCTCTATGGTTTGTTTGCTGTTGATTTAGCCCTAAGCAGAGACTGGTGAAAATCACTTTCATGGAAAGGGGTTGCCAAGCTTCCAAAAAACTATGAGTTGCCTAAAATCTCAGCAAACATTTTTTCACCGAATCTTGATGATTCTTTCAGGTAATGATCAGTACACCAAAACAACTTGTGTCACCAAATTTTGTTCTTCTAGGTGAAACCATTTGTTTGCAGTAACCGTTTTCATTTTTAGGTTTCACTCTTTTTTCTCTTATAGGGATACATGTATTTGGAACTCTAAATCAAACACGGTTTGTGCTACCTCTTTGAAACTTGACACAATAAAGCAGTTTCAAGTTCTATCTCTATGGTTTCTTTGCTGTTGATGTAGCCCTAAGCAGAGAGTGGCGAAAATCACTTTCATGGAAAGGGGTTTGGCAAGCTTCCAAAAAACAAGAAGTTGCCTGAAATCTCAGCAAACATTTTTTCACCAAATCTTGATGATTCTTTCAGGTAATGATCAGTACACCAAAACCACTAGGCTCACCAAGTTTCGTTCTTCTAGGTTAAACCGTTCGTTTGCAGTAACCTATTTGATTTTTAGGTTTCACTCTGTTTTCTCCTATAGGGATACATGTATTTGGAACTCTAAATAGAATATGGTTTGTGCTAGCTCTATGAGTCTTGACACAATAAAGCAGTTTCAAGTTCTATCTCTATGGTTTGTTTGCTGTTGATGTAGCCCTAAGCAGAGAGTGGAGAAAATCACTTTCATGGAAAGGGGTTGCCAAGCTTCCAAAAAACTACGAGTTGCCTGAAATCTCAGCCAACATTTTTTCACCCAATCTTGATGATTCTTTCAGGTAATGATCAGTACACCAAAACCACTTGGCTCACTAAATTTCGTTCTTCTAGGTTAAACCGTTCGTTTGCAGTAACCGTTTTCATTTTTAGGTTTCACTCTGTTTTCTCCTTTAGGGATACATGTATTTGGAACTCTAAATCAAACACGGTTTGTGCTAACTCTTTGAAACTTCACACAATAAAGCACTTTCAAGTTCTATCTCTATGGTTTGTTTGCTGTTGATGTAGCCCTTAGCAGAGACTGGCGAAAATCATTTTCATGGAAAGGGGTTGCCAAGCTTCCAAAAAACTATGAGTTGCCTGAAATCTCAGCAAACATTTTTTCACCGAATCTTGATGATTCTTTCAGGTAATGATCAGTACACCAAAATCACTAGGCTCACCAAGGTTTGTTCTTCTAGGTTAAACCGTTCGTTTGCAGTAACCTGTTTTATTTTTAGGTTTCACTCTGTTTTCTCCTATAGGGATACATGTACTTGGAACTCTAAATCAAACACGGTTTGTGCTAGCTCTTTGAAAGTTGACACAATAAAGCAGTTTCAAGTTCTATCTCTATGGTTTGTTTGCTGTTGATGTAGCCCTAAGCAGAGAGTGGCGAAAATGACTTTCATGGAAAGGGGTTGCCAAGCTTCAAAAAAAATACGAGTTGCCTGAAATCTCAGCCAATGTTTTTTCACCCAATCTTGATGATTCTTTCAGGAAATAATCAGTACACCAAAACCACTTGGCTGAACCAATTTCGTTCTTCTAATTTAAACCGTTCGTTTGCGGTAACCGTTTTCATTTTTAGGTTTCACTCTGTTTTCTCCTATAGGGATACGTGTATTTGGAACTCTAAATCAAACACGGTTTGTCTAGCTCTTTGAAACTTGACACAATAAAGCAATTTAAAGTTCTATCTCTATGGTTTGTTTGCTGTTGATTTAGCCCTAAGCAGAGACTGGTGAAAATCACTTTCATGGAAAGGGGTTGCCAAGCTTCCAAAAAACTATGAGTTGCCTAAAATCTCAGCAAACATTTTTTCACCGAATCTTGATGATTCTTTCAGGTAATGATCAGTACACCAAAACAACTTGGGTCACCAAATTTCGTTCTTCTAGGTTAAACCATTTGTTTGCAGTAACCGTTTTCATTTTTAGGTTTCACTCTTTTTTCTCTTATAGGGATACATGTATTTGGAACTCTAAATCAAACACGGTTTGTGCTACCTCTTTGAAACTTGACACAATAAAGCAGTTTCAAGTTCTATCTCTATGGTTTCTTTGCTGTTGATGTAGCCCTAAGCAGAGAGTGGCGAAAATCACTTTCATGGAAAGGGGTTTGGCAAGCTTCCAAAAAACAAGAAGTTGCCTGAAATCTCAGCAAACATTTTTTTCACCAAATCTTGATGATTCTTTCAGGTAATGATCAGTACACCAAAACCACTAGGCTCACCAAGTTTCGTTCTTCTAGGTTAAACCGTTCGTTTGCAGTAACCTATTTGATTTTTAGGTTTCACTCTGTTTTCTCCTATAGGGATACATGTATTTGGAACTCTAAATAGAATATGGTTTGTGCTAGCTCTATGAGTCTTGACACAATAAAGCAGTTTCAAGTTCTATCTCTATGGTTTGTTTGCTGTTGATGTAGCCCTAAGCAGAGAGTGGAGAAAATCACTTTCATGGAAAGGGGTTGCCAAGCTTCCAAAAAACTACGAGTTGCCTGAAATCTCAGCCAACATTTTTTCACCCAATCTTGATGATTCTTTCAGGTAATGATCAGTACACCAAAACCACTTGGCTCACTAAATTTCGTTCTTCTAGGTTAAACCGTTCGTTTGCAGTAACCGTTTTCATTTTTAGGTTTCACTCTGTTTTCTCCTCCTTT
>NW_027522484.1:72157-118803 GCF_052094955.1 Ictidomys tridecemlineatus | reverse complement strand
ATCTTACAGAGAACAGAATTTGGAGAGTTAGGTGCAGAAGAACAGTTGTAGAGATCAGAGGTTGGAGACTGGGGTGAAGTAGGATCATTGTAGAGAGCAGAGGTTAAAGACTGGGGTGCATAAGGTTCGTTGCAGAGAGCAGAGGTTGGAGACATACGTGCAGAAGGCCTGCTAAAGAGAGCAGATTTGGAGACTGGCGTGCAGAAGGCCTGTTAGAGAGATGAGAGGTTGGAGACTCTGGTGCAGAAAAACAGGTACAGAGAGCAGATTTTGAAGAAAGGGTTGCTGAAGAATCTTACAGAGAGCAGAGGTTGGAGACTAAGGTGCAGGTGGACTCTTACAGAGAGCAGTATTTGGATACTGGAGTGCAGAAGGATCATGGAGAGGAGAGGTTTCAGACGAAAGTGCAGAAGTACTGTTACAGAGAGCAGAGGTTGGAGATTGAGGTGTAGATGGACTTTTACGAAGAGCAGAGTTTGAAGACTGAGGTGCAGAAAGACTGTTACAGAAAACATAGGTTGGAATTTGGGGTGCAGAAAGACCGTTACAGAGAGCAGAGGTTGGAGACTTGGGTGCAGAAGGACTGTTACAGAAATTACAGGTTGGAGACTTAGGTGAAGAAGGATAGACACAGAGAGCAGAGGGTGGAGACTGGGGTTCAGAAGGACTGATAAAGAAAGCAGAGTTTTAGACTGGGGAGCAGAAGGATTGTTACAGAGAGCAGAGTTTTGTGAATGCGGTACAGAAGAACTGTTACAGAGAGCACATATTGGAGACTGGGGAGCAGAAGGACTGTTGCAGAGGACAGAGTTTGGAGACTGGGGTGCCGCAGGAACCTTGCAGAAAGCAGAGATTGGCGACTAGGGTAGAGAAGGAATGTTAGAAAGAGCAGAGTTTGGAAACTGGAGTGCAAAAAGATCTTACAGAGAGCAGAGGTTGGAGACTGTGGTGCAGAAGGGACTGTTGCAGAGAGCAGACGTTGGAGACTGGGGTTCAGAAAGATCGTTGCAGAGAGCATAGTTTGCAGACTGGGGTGCAGAAGTCTGTTGCAGAGAGCAGAGGTTTGAGAATGAGGTGCAGAAGGACTCTTACAGAGAGTAGATGTTGGAGACTGGGGTTCAGATGGATCTTACAGAGAGCAAATTATGGAGACTGAGGTGCAGAAGGATTGTAACAGATAGCAGAGGTAGGAGACTGGGGTGCAGGAGGTTCGTTTCAGACAGCAGAGTTTTCAGACTGTGGTGCAGAAGGACTGTTGCAGAGACCAGATGTTGGAGACTGGGGTTTAGAAGGACTGTTGCAGAGAGCAGATGTTGGAGACTGGGGTGCAGAAAGACCATTGAAGAGAACAGAGTTTGCAGACTGCGGTGCAGAAGGATTGTTACAGAGAGAAGAGTTTGGAGAGTGGGGTGCAGAAGGACTGTTGCAGAGAGCAGAGGTTGGAGACTGAAGTGCAGAAGGACTGTTGCAGAAAGCAGATGTTGGAGACTGGGGTGCAGAAGGACTGTTGCAGAGAGCAGAGATTGGAGACTAAGGTGCAGAAGGACACTTAGAGCAGAAGTTAGAGACTGAGGTGCAGAAGGACTGTTGCAGAGATAAGAGGTTAGAGACTGGGGTGCAGTAGGATTATTGCACAGAGGAGAGGTTGGAGATTGGGATGCAGAAGAATTGTTGCCGATAGCAGATTTGGAGACTGGGGTGCAGAAGGCCTGCTACAGAGAGCAGAGTATGGGAGACTGGCGTGCAGAAGACCTGTTACAGAGAGGAGAGATTTGAGACTGGGGTGCAGAAGGACTGTTATAGAGACCAGAGTTTGGAGACAGGGTTGCTGAAGAATTTTATAGAGAGCAGAGGTTAGAGACTGATGTGCAGGTGTACTGTTAAAGAGAGCAGTGGTTGGAGACTGGGGTGCAGAAGGATCATGCAGAGAGCAGAGGTTCAGACTGAGGTGCAGAAGTACTGTTACAGGGAGCAGAGGTTAGAGACTGAGGGTGTAGAAGGTCTGTTACAGAGAGCAGAGTTTGGAGGCTGAGGTGTAGAAGGACTGTTACAGAAAGCAGAGGTTGGAAACTGGGATGCAGAAAGACTCTTACAGAGAGCACAAGTTGAAGACTGAGGTGCAGAAGTATGGATACAGAGAACAGAGGTTGGAGACTGGGTTCAGACAGGCTGATACAGAAAGCAGAGTTTGGAGCCAGGGGTGTAAAAGAATCGAAACAGAGAGCAGAGGTTGGACACTGCGGTACAGAAGGACTGTTACAGAGAGAAGATCTCGGAGACTGGGGAGCAAAAAGACTGTTGCAGCGAGAAAAGGTTGGAGAATGAGGTGCAGAAAGACTGTTACAGAGAGCAGCGTTTGGAGACTGGGGTGCAGAAGGACTGTTACAGAGAGCAGAGTTTTGAGACTTGGGTGCAGAAGGACTGCTACAGAGAGCAGAGGTTGGAGAATGAGGTTCAGATGGATCTTACAGAGAGCAGAGTTTGGAGACTGAGGTGCAAAGGGACTGTTGAAGAGAGCAGATGTTGGAGACTGGGGTGGAGAAGAATCGTTGCAGAGAGAAGAGTTTGAAGACTGGGGTAAAAAAAGGCCTGTTACACAGAGCAGAGGTTGGAGACTGCGTTGCATAAGTCCTGTTACAGAGAGCAGAGGTTGGAGACTGTTGTGCAGATGGACTGTTACGCAGTGCAGAGTTAAAGTCTGGGTTGCAAAAGGATCAAACAGAGGGCACAGTTGGGAGAACTTAGGTGCAAAAGGACTGTTACAGAGAGCAGAGGTAGGAGACTGGGGTGCAGAAGGGTCGTTGCAGAGAGCAGAGTTTTCAGACTGAGGTGGAGAATGACTGTTGCAGAGAGCAGATGTTGGAGAATGGCGTGCAGAATGACTGTTGCAGAGAGCAGATGTTGGTAACTAGGGTCCAGAATGACTGTTGTAGAAAGCAGAGGTTGGAGACTGGGGTGCAGAAGGACTGTTGGAGAGAGCAGAGGTTGGAGACTGAGGTGCGGAAGGACTCTTACAGAGAGCAGAGGTTGGAAACTGGGGTACAGAAGGACTGATACAGAAAACAGCGATTGAAGTCTGGGGTGCAGAAAGACCGTTACAGAGAGCAGAGGTTGGATTCTGCAGTACCGGAGGACTGTTACAGAGAGCAGTGGTTGAAGACTGGGGTGCAGAAGTACTGTAGTAGAGAGCAGATGTTGGTAACTAGGTTTCAGAAGGACTGTTGCAGAGAGCAGAGTTTGGAGATTGGGGTGCAGAAGGACTGTTACAGAGAGCAGAGTTTTGAGACTTGGGTGCAGAAGGACTCCTACAGAGAGCAAATGTTGGAGTTTGAGGTTCAGATGGATCTTACAGAGAGCAGACTTTGGAGACTGGGGTGCAAAGGGACTGTTGAAGAGAGCAGATGTTGGAGACTGGGGTGGAGAAGAATCGTTGCAGAGAGAAGAGGTTGGAGACTGGGGTAAAAAAGGCCTGTTACACAGAGCAGAGGTTGGAGACTGCGTTGCAGAAGTCCTGTTACAGAGAGCAGAGGTCGGAGACTGTTGTGCAGATGGACTGTTACGGAGTGCAGAGTTTAAAGTCTGGGTTGCAGAAGGATCAAACAGAGGGCACAGTTGGGAGACTGAGGTGCAAAAGGACTGTTACAGAGAGCAGAGGTAGGAGACTGGCGTGCAGAAGGGTCGTTGCAGAAAGCAGAGTTTTCAGACTGAGGTGCAGAATGACTGTTGCAGAGAGCAGATGTTGGTAACTAGGGTCGGAGACTGGGGTGAAGAAGGACTGTTGCAGAGAGCAGAGGTTGGAGACTGAGGTGCGGAAGTCCTGTTAAAGAGAGCAGAGTTTGGAGACTCGGGTTCAGAAGGACAGTTTCAGAGAGCAGAGGTTAAATACAGGGGTGCAGAGGGATCTTACAGAGTGCAGAATTTGGAGACTGGTGTGCAGAAGGACTGTTGCAGAGAGCAGAGGTTGGACACTGGGGTGCAGAAGGAGTATTGCAGAGAGCAGAGGATGAAGACTGGACTGCAGAAAAAATGTTGCTGAGAGCAGATGTTGGAGACTAAGTTGCAGAAGGACTCTTAGAGAGAGCAGAAGTTGGAGACTTGGGTGCAGAAGGACTGTTGCAGAGAGCAGAGGTTGGAGACTGAGGTGAAAAATTTTGTTACATAAAGCAGAGTTTGGACACTGGGGTGCAGAAGGATCGTTGGAATAAGCAGAGCTTGGAGACAGGGTGCAGAAGGATTTTACAGAGAACAGAAGTTGGAGACAGAGTTGCAAATGGACTGTTGAAGAGAACAGAAGTTTGAGACTGGCGTGCAGTAGGATCATTGCAGAGAGCAGAGGTTGGAGACTGAGGTGCAGGAGGATCTTTGCAGAGAGCAGAGGTTGAAGACTGGGGTGCAGAAGGCCTGCTACAGAGAGGGAGTTTGGAGACTGGCGTGTAGAAGACCTGTTATGGAGAGTAGAGGTTGGAGACAGGGGTGCAGAAGGACTGTTATAGAGAGCAGAGTTTCGAGACTGAGTTCCTGAAGGATCTTACAGAGAGCAGAGGTTGGAAACTGAGGTGCAGGTGGACTGTTACAGAGAGCAGTGCCTGAAGACTGCGGTGCAGAAGGATTGTGCAGAGAGCAGAGGTGTCAGACTGAATTGCAGATGGACTGTTACAGAGAGCAGAGGTTGGAGACTGAGGTGCAGAAGGATAAATACAGAGAGCAGAGTTTTGAGACTGGGTTTTAGAAGGATCCTACAGAGAGCAGAGGTTGGACAGTGAAGTGCACAAGGACTTTTACAGAGAGTAGAGGTTGGAGACTGAGGTGCAGAAGGACCGTTGCAGAGAACAGAGTTTGGAGACTGAGGTGCAGAAGGATTGTTAGAGAGAGCAGAGTTTGGAGACTGGGGTTCAGAGGGACTCTTGCAGAGAGCAGAGAATGGAGACTGGACTGTAGAAGGACTGTTGCAGAGAGCAGAGGTTGGAGACTGAGGTGCAAAATCTTGTTACATAGAGCAGACGTTGGACACTGGGGTGCAGAATGATCATTGAAATAAGCAGAGCTTGGAGAGAGGGGTGCAGAAGGATCTTACAGAGTGCAGAAATTGGAGACTGAGTTGCAGAAGGACTCTTGCAGAGATCAGAGGTTGGAGACTGGGCTGCAGTAGGATCTTGCAGAGAGCAGAATTTGGAGACTGGGGTGCAGAAGGATCATTGCAGAGAGCAGAGTTTGGAGACTGGGGTACAGAGGAACTGTTTCAGGGAGCAGAGGTTGGAGACTGGGGTGCAGAAGGACTGTTGCAGAGAGCAGAGAATGGAGACTGAGTTCCTGAAGTATCTTACAGAGAACAGAGGTTGGAGACTGAGGTGAAGGTGGACTGTTACAGAGAGCAGTGGTTGGAGACTGGGGTGCAGAAGGATCATGCAGAGAGCTGAGGTGTCATACTGAGGTGCAGATGGACTGTTACAGAGAGCAGAGGTTTGAGACTGAGGTGTAGAAAAACTGTTACTGAGAGCAGAGTTTGGAAACTGAGGTGCAGAAAGACTTTTACAGAAAGAAGTGGTTGGAAATTGGGGTGCAAAAGGACCGTAAGAAAGTCCAGAGTTTGGAGATTGCAGTATAGAAAAACTGTAACAGATAGCAGAGGTTGGAGACTGAGGTGCAGAAGGATAGATACAGAGAGCAGAGTTTTGAGACTGCGGTTCAGAACGACTGATACAGAAATCAGAGTTTGGAGACTGGGGTGTAGAAGGACAATTACAGAGAGCAGATGTTGGAGACTGGGGAGCAGAAGTACTGTTGCATAGGACAGAGGTTTGAGACTGGGGTGTTGCAGGACATTTTCAGAGGTTAAAGCATGGGGTGAAGAAGGAATGTTACAGAGAGCAGAGTTTGGATACTGAAGTGCAGAAGGATCTTACAGAGAGCAGAGGTTGGATACTTTGGTGCAGAAGGACTGTTGACTAGAGGAGAGGTTGGAGACAGGGGTGGAGAGGGACTGTTGCAGAGAGCAGAGTTTGGAGACATGGCGTGCAGAAGTCTTGTTACATAGAGCAGAGGTTGGAGACTGAGGGGCAGAAGGATTGTTACAGAGAGCAGAATTTGCAGACTGGGGTGCAGAAGGTCTGTTGCAGAGAGAAGAGGTTGGAGACTGTGGTGGAGAAGAACTGTCGCAGAGAGCAGAGGTTGGATACTGGGCTGTAGAAGAACTATCGTATAGATCAGAAGTTAAAAACTGAGGTGCAGTAAGAATGTTACAGAGATTAGAGATTGGAGACTGGGGTGCAGATTTACTGATACAGAAAGAAGAGGTTGAAGACCTGGGTGCAGAATTAAGGTTGCAGAAAGAAGAGTTTGGAGACTGCAGTATAGAAGGACTGGCACAGACAGCAGATTTTAAAGACTAGGGTAAAGAAGGACTGTTGCAGAGAGCAGATGTTGGAGACTTTGGTTCAGAAGGACTTTTGGAGAGAGAATAGGTTAGAGAATGGGGTGCAGAATTAATGTTGTAGAGAGCAGAGGTTGGAGACAGAGGTTCAGAAAGATCGTTGCAGAGAGAAGAGGTTGGAGACTGGGTTGCAGAAGGACTGTTACAGAGAGCAGAGGTTCGAGATAGCGGTGCAGAAGAACTGTTACAGAAAGCAATGTTTGGAGACAGGGGTGCAGAAAGATCGTGAAGAGAGCAGAGGTGTCCGACTGAGGTTCAGGAGGACTGTTACAGAGAGCAGAGGTTGGAGACTGAGGTGTAGAAGTACTGTTACAGAGATCAGAGTTTGGAGACTGAGTTGCAGTAGGACTGTTACAGAAAGCAGAGGTTGGAAATTGGGGTGCAGAAAGACCGTTACAGAGACCAGACTTTGGAGACTGCGGTATAGAAAAACTGTTACAGAGAGAAGAGGTTGGAGACTGGGGAGGACAAGGACTGTTGCAGAGGACAGAGGTTGGAGACTGGGGTGCCGCAGGACACTTGCAGAAGGCAGAGGTTAAAGACTGGGGTGGAGAAGGAATGTTACAGAGAGCAGAGTTTGGAAACTGGAGTGCAGAAGGATCTTACAGAGAGCAGAGTTTGGAGACTGTGGTGCAGAAGGTTTGTTACAGAGAGCAGAGTTTGGAGACTGGTGTCCAGAAGAATCATTGCAGAGAGCAGAGTTTGGAGACTGGGGTTCAGAAGGACTGTTGAAGAGAGTAGAGTTTGGAAATGAGGTGCAAAAGGACTGTTGCAGAGAGCAGAGTTTGGAATCTGATGTGCAGAAAGAGGTTGGAGATATAGGGGCAGAAGGACTGATACAGAGAGCAGAGGTTTGAGACTGGGGTGCAGAAGGACCGATAAACGAAGCATAGGTTGGAGACTGGACTGCAGAAGAACCATTACAGAGAGTAGAGTTTGGAGACTGCAGTACAGAAGGACTGTTACAGAGAGCACAGTTTGGATACCGGGGTGCAGAACGACTGTTGCAGAGAACAGAGTTTGGAGACTGCGGTGCAGAAGAATCTTACAGAGAGTAGAGGTTGAAGACTGGGTTGCAGTAGGACTGTTGCACAGAGCAGAGGTTGGATACTGGGGTGCAGAAAGACACTTACAGAGAGCAGAGTATGTAGACTGAGTTGCAGAAGAATCGTTGCAGAGAGCAGAGGTGGAGACTGGGCTGCAGAAGAATCGTTATAGAGAGCAGAGGTGGGAGACTGGGGTTCAGAAGGACTGTTACAGAGAGCACAGGTTAGAGACTGGGGTGCAGAAGGAATGTTGCAGAAAGCAGAGTTTGGAGACTGGGATGCAGAAGGACTGTTTCAGAGAGCAGAGTTTGGCGACTGAGATGCAGAAGGACTGTTACACAGGAAGACATTGGAGACTGGCGTGAAGAATTATGATACAGAAAGCTGATGTGGGAGACTGGGGTGCAGAAGGACCATTACAGAGAGCAGAGTTTGGAGACTGGCGTGCAGAAGGACTGTTTCAGAGAGCAGAGTTTGGAGACTGGGGTGTAGAAAGACTGATACAGAAAGCAGAGGTTGGAGACTGGGTGCAGAAGGACTGTTACAGAGAGAAGAGTTTGGAGACTGGGTGGCAGAAGGATCTTACATAGAGCAGAGTTTGGAGACTGAGGTGCAGAAGAAATGTTTCCGAGAGCAATGGTTGGAGACTGGGGTGCAGAAGGATTTTTGCAGAGAGCAGAGGTTGGAGACTGACTTTCTGAAGTACTCTAGCAGAAAACAGAGGTTGAAAAATGGGGTGCAGAAGGACCGTTGCAGAGAGCAGATGTTTAGACTGAGGTGTAGAAGGATTGTTACAGAGAGCAAAGGTTGGAGACTCGGGTGAAGAAGGACTGTTACGAAGATCGGAGTTTGAAGACTGGGGTGCAGAAGGATCTTACATAGAGCTGAGTTTGGAAACTGCGGTGCAGACGAACTCTTGCACAGAGCAGAAGTTTGAAACTGGGGTGCAGAACGACTGTTACAAAGAGCAGAGTTTGGAGACAGGGTTGCAGAAGAATCTTACAGAGAGCAGATGTTGGAGACTGAGGTGGATCAGGATTGTTACAGAGATCAGAGTTTGGAGACTGGGGTGCAGAAGGATCTTTGTAGACAGAAGAGGTTTGAGACTGGGATGCAGATGGACTGTTACAGAGAACAGAGTTTGGAGACTGCGGTACAGAAGGCTTGTTACAGAGAGCAGAGTTTTGTGAAGGGATACAGAACGTCTGTTACAGAGGGCAGAGTTTGAGACTGGGTTGCAGAAGGATCTTACAGAGAGCAGAGGTTAGAGACTGAGGTGCAGAAGGACCATTGCAGAGAGATAAGGTGGAGAGAGACGTGCAGAAGGATTGTTACGGAGAGCAAAGTTTGGAGACTGAGGTGCAGAAAGACTGTTGCAGATAGCAGTGTTTGGAGAATGGGGTGGAGAAGGACTGTTGCAGGCATCAGGTGTTGGAGACTTGGGTGCAGAAGGACTGTTGGAGGTTGGAGAATAGGGTGCAGAAGTACCATTGCAGAGAGAAGATTATGGAGACTGCAATACAGGAGTGTTACAGAGAGCAGAGGTTGGAGAATGGTTGATAGAAGAACTTTTTCATAGTGCAGATGTTGGAGACTGGGGTTCAGAAGTACTGTTCCAGAGAGCAGAGTTTGGAAACTGGGGTGCAGAAAGAATGTTACAGAGAGCAAAGGTTGGAGACTGGGGTGCAGTATTACTGATACAGAAAGCAGAAGTCGAGACTGGGGTTCAGAAGTACCGCTACAGAGAGAAGAGGTTGCAGACTGTGTTACAGAAAGACTGTTGCAGAGAGCAGAGGTTAGAGAATGGGGTGCAGAAGGACTGTTACAGAGAGCAGAGTTTAGAGAATGGGGTGCACATGTAGGTTGCAGATTTCAGAGGTTGGAGACAGAGGTGAAGAAGGACTGTTACAGAGAGCAGAGTTTGGAAACTGGGGTGCAGAAAGAATGTTACAGAGAGCAAAGGTTGGAGACTGGGGTGCAGTATTACTGATACAGAAAGCAGAAGTCGAGACTGGGGTTCAGAAGTACCGCTACAGAGAGAAGAGGTTGCAGACTGTGTTACAGAAAGACTGTTGCAGAGAGCAGAGGTTAGAGAATGGGGTGCAGAAGGACTGTTACAGAGAGCAGAGTTTAGAGAATGGGGTGCACATGTAGGTTGCAGATTTCAGAGGTTGGAGACAGAGGTGAAGAAGGACTGTTACAGAGAGCAGAGGTTGGAAACCGTGGTTCAGAAGGACTTACACAGAAAGCAGAGGTTTGAGATTGGGGTGCAGAAGGACCGTTACAGAGAGCAGATGTTGGAAAGGGGTGCATAAGGATCGTTGCAGAGGGCAGAGGTTGGAGACAGGGGTGTAGAAGGACGGTTTTAGAGAGCAGAGGTTGAAGACGGAGGTGCAGAACAATAGTTACAAAGAGTAGAGGTTAGAGACTGGGGTGCAGAAGGATCGTAGAAGAGAGCAGAAGTTGGATACTGAGTTGCAGAAGAATCATTGAAGACAGCAGAGGTGGAGACTGGGCTGAAGAAGGATCATTACAGAAAGAAGAGGTGGGAGACTGTGGTGCAGAAGGACTGTTAGAGAGAGCACAGGTTGGAGACTGGGATGCAGAAGGAATATTGCACAAAGCAGAGGTGGAAGACTGGGGTGCAGAAGGACAGTTGCAGAGGGCAGAGGTTGGAGACTGAGTTGCAGAAGGACTGTTACACAGAGCAGACGTTGGAGACTGGGGTGAAGAATTATGATACAGAAAGCAGAGGTGTGAAACTGGGGTGCAGAAGGACATTTATAGAGATCAGAGGTTGCAGACTGGCGTGCAGGACTGTTTAAGAGAGCAGAATTTGGAGATTGGGGTGCATAAGGCCTGCTACAGAGAGCAGAGGTTGGACACTGGGTTGCAGAAGGACTTTAATAGAGAGCAGAGTTTTGAGGCTGGTTTTCAGAAGGATCTTACAGAGAGCAGTGTTTGGTGACTGTGGTGCAGGATGAATGTTATAGAGAGCTGTGATTGGAGACTCGGGTGCAGAAGGATCATGCAGAGAGCAGAGGTTTCAGACTGAGGTGCAGAAGGACTGTAACAGAGAGCAGAGGTTGGAGACTAAGGTGCATCAGGACTGTTACCGAGAGCAAAGTTTGGTGACTGAGGTGCAGAAGGACAGTTACAGAAATCAGTGGTTGGAAATTGGGGTACAGAGGGACCGTTACAGAGAGCAGAGGTTGGAGACTGCGGTATAGAAAAACTGTAACAGAGAGCAGAGGTTAAAGAATATGGTGAAGAAGGACTGTTATGGAGAGCAGAGTCTGGAAACTGGGGTGCAGAACGATTGGTACAGAGAGCAGAGGTTGTAGACTGGGGTTCAGAAGGACTGTTTCACGGAGCAGAAGTTGAAGACTGGGGTGCAGAAGGTCTGTTGCAGAGAGCAGATGTTGGTAACTAGGGTGCAGAAGGACGTTGTAGAGAGCAGAGTTTGGAGACTGGGGTGCAGAAGGCCTGTTATGGAGAGCAGAGTGTGGAGAAGGGCTCTAGAATGAATGTTACAGATCACAGAGTTTGGAGACTGGGTTGAAGAAGGATCTAACAGAGAGCAGATGTTGGGGACCCAGGTGCAGAAGGATTGCTACAGAGAGTAGAGGTTGGAGACTGAGGTGCAAAAGGATCATAGCAGAGAACAGCGTTTTAAGGCTGAGGTGCAGAAGGACTGTTGCAGAGACCACATGTTGGAGACTGGGGTGCAGAAGGAGTGTTGCAGAGAGCAGAGGTTGAAGGCTGGGGTGTAGAAGGCTTCTTATAGAGAACAGACTGGGTGCAAAAGGCCTGTTACAGAGAGGAGAGTTGGGAGAAGGTGTGCAGAAGGACTGTTAGAGAGGGCAGAGTTGGGAGACTGCGTTGCAGAAGGATCTTACAGAGAGTTGATGTTGGAGACTGAGGTGTAGAATGATCTTTGCAGAGAGAAGAGTTTGGAGACTAGGGTGCAGAAGGCCTGTCACAGAGAGCAGAGTTTGGAGACTAGGGTGCAGAGGGATTTTTGCAGAGAGCAGAGGTTGCAGAGTGAGGTGCAGAAGGACTGTTCCAGAGAACAGAGTTTGAAAACTGTGGTGCAGAAGGAGTGATACAGAAAGCAGAGGTTGGAGACTGGTGTGTAGAAGGACTGTTGCAGAGAGCAGATGTTGGTGACTGGGGTACAGAAGGAATGTGACAGAGAGCGGAATTTAGAGACTGAGGTGCATATGGACTATTGCAGAGAGCAGAGGTTGCAGACTGAGGTTTAGAAGGACTGTTGCAGAGAACAGAAGTTGGAGACTGTGGTGCAAAAGGACCATTGCTGAGAGCAGAGGTTAAAGACTAATGTGCAGCAGGATTGTTACAAAGAGTATAGGTCTGAGACTGGGGTGCAGAAGGACTGTTACAGAGAGTAGAGTTTGGAGACTTGGGTGCAGAAGGATCTTTCAGAGAGCTTAGGTTGGGGACTGTGGTACAGAAGGACTGTTGTGGAGAGCAGAGTTTGGAGACTGGTGTGAAGAAGGCCTGTTACAGAGAGCAGAGTTTGCAGAGTGAGGTGCAGTAGGACTGTTACAGCGAGCAGACTTCAAAAACTGTGGTGCAGAAGGAGTGATACAGAAAGCAGAGGCTGGAGACTGGGGTGTAGAAGGACTGTTACAGAGAGCAGAGTTTGGAGACTGGGTTGTAGAAGTTTCTTTCAGAGAGCAGAGTTTGGAGACTGAGGTGCAGAAGGACTGTTACAGAGAGCAGAGGTTGAAGAATTGGGTGCAGAAGGACTGTTGCATAGAGCACAGATTAAAGACTGAGGTATAGAAAAACTGTTACAGAGAGTAGAGGTTTAAGACTGAGGTGCAGATGGACTATTGCAGAGATCAGAGTTTTCAGACTGAGGTACAGAAAAAATGTTGCAGAGAGCAGATTTTGGAGACTGGGGTTCACAAGGACTGTTGCAGAGAGCAGAGGTTTGAGACTGGGGTGCCAAAAAATCTTTGCAGAGAGCAGAGGATGGAGACTGAGGTGCAGAAGAATCTTTGCAGAGAGCAGAGGTTCGAGACTGGGGGCAGAAGGATCATTACAGAGAGCAGAGTTTGGAGACTGGGTTGCCGAAGGACTGTTGCAGAAAGCAGAGGTTGGAGACTGAGGTGCAGAAGGACTTATAGAGAAAGCAGATGTTGGAGACTGGGGTGCAGATGGACCATTACAGAGAGCAGAGGTTAAAGACTGGTGTGCAGAAGGACTGTTACAGAAAGCAGACTTTAGAGACTGGGTTTCAGAAGGATCTTACAGAGAAAAGAGTTTGGAGACTGAGATGCAGAAGGACTTTTACAGAGAGCAGAGGTTTGAGACTGAGGTGCACAAGGATCGTTACAAAGAGCAGAGGTTGGAGACTGGGGTGCAGACGGACTTTTACAGAGAGCACAGGTTTGATACTGGGGAGCAGAGGAAATGTTGCAAAGAGCAGATGTTGTAGACTGGGGTGGAGAAGGACTGCTGCTGAAAGCAGAGGTTGGAGACTGAGGTGCAGAAGGACTGTTACAGAGAGCAGAGGTTTGAGACTCGGGTCCACAAAAATCGTTGCAGACAGCAGAGTTTTCAGGCTGAGGTACAGAAGATCTGTTGCAGAGAGCAGATGTTGTAGACTGGGTTGCTCACGGACTGTTGCAGGGAGCAGATGTTGGAGACTGGGTTGCACACGGACTGTTGCAGGGAGCAGATGTTGGAGACTGGGGTGCAGAATGATTGTTGCAGAGAGCAGACCTTTGAGACCGGGATGCAGATGGACTGTTACAGAGAGAAGAGGTTAGAGACTGGAGTGCAGAAGGATCTTACAAAGAGCAGAGAATGGAGACTTAGGTGCAGAAGCACTGTTACAGAGAGTAGAGGTTGGAGACTGAGTTGCAGAAAGACCTTTGCAGAGAGCAGAGTTTTGAGACTGGGGTGCAGATGGATTATTGCAGAGAGTAGAGTTTTCAGACTGAGGTACAGAAGAACTATTGCAGGAAGCAGATGTTGGAGACTGGAGTTCACAAGGACTGTTGCAGCTAGCAGAATTTTCAGACAGGGGTGCAGAAGGATCGTTGCAGAGAGCAAAGGATGGAGACTAAGATGCCGAAGAATTGTTACAGAGAGCAGAGTTTGGAGACTGGGGTGCAGAAGGACTGTTGCAGAGAGCAGAGGTTTTAGACTGGGATGTACAAGGACTTTTGCAGAGAGTAGAGGTTGGAGATTGGGGTCCAGAAAGACTGTAGCAGAGAGCAGCGGTTGGAGACTAAGGTGCTGAAGGACATTTACCCAGAGCAGAGTTTGGAGACTGGGATGCAGAAGGACTGACACAGAAAGCCGAGGTTGGAGACTTGGGTGCAGAAGTACCCTTAGAGAGAGCAGAGGTTGGAGAATGCGGTACATAAGGACTGTTACAGAGACCAAAGTTTGGAGACTGGGGTGGAGAATGACTGTTGCAGAGAGCAGATTTTGGAGACTGGGGTGAAAAATGGCTGTTGCCGAGAGCAGAAGATTGAGACTGGGGTGCAAAAGGACTGTTGCAGAGAGCAGAGGTTGCAGACTGAGTTGCAGAAGGATGGTTACAGAGGGCAGAGTTTGGACACTGTGGTTCAAAACGACTGATACAGAAAGCAGAGGTTGGATAATGGGGTGCATAAGGACCCGTAGAGAGAAAAGAGGTTGGAGACTGTGGTACAGAAGGACTGTTACAGAGAGCAGAGGTTGGAGTCTGGGTGCATCAGAACTGATGTAGAGAACAGAGTTTGGAGACTGGGCTTCAGAAGGATCGTTGGGGCGATCAGAGTATGGAGACTGGGGTGTAGAAGCATTGTTGCAGAGAGCAGTCATTGGAGACTGAGGTACAGAAGGACTATTACAGAGAGCAGAGGTTGGAAACTGGGGTGCAGATGGATTATTGCAGAGAGCAGAGTTTTCAGACTGAGGTACAGAAGAACTGTTTCAGGAAGCAGATTTTGAAGACAGGGGTTCACAAAGACTGTTGCAGCTAGCAGAGTATTCAGACTGGGGTGCAGAAGGATCGTTGCAGACAGCAGAGGTTCGAGACTGAGGTACAGAAGGATCATTGCAGAGAGAAGAGGTTCGAGACTTGGGTGCAGAAGGACTTTTTCAGAGAGCACAGGTTGAGACTGGGGTGCAGAAGGAATGTTGCAAAGAGCAGAAGTTGGAGATTTGTTTGAGAAGGACTGTTGCAGAAAACAGAGGTTGGAGACTGAGGTGCAGAAGGACTGTTGCAGAGAGCAGAGGTTAAAGACTGCGGTGCAGCAGGACTGTTACAGAGAGGAAACTTTGGAGACTGGGTTTCAGAAGTATCTTACAGAGAAAAGATTTTGGAGACTGAGGTGTAGAAAGACTGTTACAGAGAGCGGAGGTTTGAGCCTTTTGTGCAGAAGTATCCTTACACAAAGCAGAGGTTTGAGACTGCGGTGCAGAAGGACTGTTGCTTAAAGCAGAGGTTGGAGACTGAGGTGCTGTAGGACTATTACAGAGAGCACAGTTTGGAGACTGGGGTGAAGGAGGATTATTGCAGAGAGCAGAGTTTTCAGACTGAGGTACAGAAGAAATGTTACAGAGAGCAGATGTTGTAGACTAGTTTGCACAAGGACTGTTGCAGCGAACAGAGTTTGGAGACTGGGGTGCAGAAGGATCATTGCAGTGAGCAGACGTTGGAGACTGGTGTGCAGATGGACTGATAAAGAGAGCAGATGTTAGAGACTGGGGTGCAGAAGGCCTGTTACAGAGAGCAGAATTTGGAGACTGAGGTTCAGAAGCACTGTTACAGAGAGTAGAGGTTGGAGACTTAGGTGCAGACGGACCCTTGCAGAGAGCAGAGGTTGCAGACTGAGGTGCAGAAGGACTGTTATAGAAAGCAGAGTTTAAAGACTGGGGTGCAGAAGGACTGATACAGAAAGCAGATATTGGAGTCTGGGGTACAGAAAGACCGTTACAGAGAGAAGAGGTTGGATTCTGCAGTACAGGAGCACTGTTACAGAGAGCAGAGGTTGGAGACTGGGGTTCAGAAGGAGTGTAATAGAAAGCTGATGTTGGTAACTAGGGTGCCGAAGGACTGTTGCAGAGAGCAGTGTTTTGAGACTGGGGTGCAGAAGAACTGTTGTGGAGAGCAGAGGTTGGAGACTGGGGTGCAGAAGGAATGTTACAGAGAGCAGAGGTTTGAGACAGCGGTGCAGAAGGATCATACAGAGAGCAGATTTTGGAGACTGAGGTTCAGAAAGACTGTTGTAGGGATCAGAGGTTGGAGACTGGGGTGCAGTAGGATCATTGCAGAGAGCAGAGTTTAAATACTAGAGTGCAGAAGGATCATTGCAGAAAACAGAGTTTGGAGACTGGGCTGCAAAAGGCTTGCTACAGAGAGCAGATTTGTAGACTGGCGTGCAGACGGCCTGTTACAGAGAGGAGAGGTTGGAGACTGGGTTGTACAAGGACTTTTGCAGAGAGCGGAGTTACAGAGAGCGGAGTTTTTACTGGGATGCTGAAGGATCTTACAGAAAGCAGAGGTTGGAGAATAAGGTGCAGGTTGACTGTTACAGAGAGCAGTGGTTAGAGACTGGGGTGCAGAAAGATCGTGTACAGCAAAAATTTCAGACTGAGGTGCAGAAGTATTGTTACAGAGACCCGAGGTTGGAGATTGAGGTGTAGAAGGACTGTTACGGAGAGCAGAGTTTGGAGACTGAGGTGCAGAAGGACTGTTACAGAAAGCAGAGGTTGGAAATTGGTGTGCAGAAGGACCATTACAGAGAGCAGAGTTTGGAGACTATGGTATAAAAGGACTGTTACAGAGAGCAGAGGTGAAAGACTTGGGTGCAGAAGGACTGTTATAGAAAGCACAGGTTGGAGACTGAGGTGCAGAAGGATAGACACAGAGAGCAGAGGTTGGATACTGGGGTTCAGAAAGACTGATACAGAAAGCAGAGGTTGGAGACTGGGGTGCAGAAGGACAGTTACAGAGAGCAGAGTTTGGTGACTGCGGTACAGAAGGATTGTTACAGAGAGCAGATACTGGAGACTGGGGAGCAAAAGGACTGTTGCAGATTACAGAATTTGGATACAGGGGTGCTGTAGGACCCTTGCAGAAAGCAGAGGTTGGCGACTGGGGTGGAGAAGGAATGTTAGAGAGCAGAGTTTAGAAACTGGAGTGCAGAAAGATCTTACAGAGAACACAGGTTGGAGACTGTGGTGCAGAAGGACTGTTGGAGAGAGCAGACGTTGGGGACTGGGGTCCAGAAAGATCGTTGCAGAGAGCAGAGTTTGCAGACTGGGGTGCAGAAGGATTGTAACAGACACCTGAGATAGGAGACGGGGGTGCAGGAGGTTTGTTGCAGACAGCTGAGTTTTCAGACAGTAATTCAGAAGGACTGTTACAGAGACCAGATGTTGGAGACTGGGGTGTAAAAGGACTGTTGCAGAGAGCAGAGTTTCGAGACTGAGGTGCAGAAGGACTGTTACAGGAAGCAGAGGTTGAAAATTGGGGTGCAGATGTACCGTTAAAGAGAGCAGAGTTTGGAGACTGCGGTTTAGGACTGTTACCAAGAGCAGAGGTTGGAGACTGGGATACAGAAGGACTCTTACAGAGAGCACAAGTTGGAGACTGAGGTGCAGAAGCATGGACACAGAGAACAGAGGTTGGATACTGGGGTTCAGACAGGCTGATACCTAAAGCAGAGTTTGGAGACTGGGGTGTAGAAGAACTGAAACTGAGAGCAGAGGTTGGACACTGCGGTACAGAAGGACTGTTACAGAGAGAAGATCTCGGAGACTGGGGAGCAGAATGACTGTTGCAGCGAGAAGATGTTGGAGAATGAGGTGCAGAAGGACTGTTACAGATAGCAGAGTTTGGAAACTGGGGTGCAAAAGAAATGTTACAGACAGCAGAGTTTGGAGACTGGGGTGCAGAAGGACTGTTACAGAGAGCAGATTTTGGAGACTGGTTTGCTGAAGGAACTTACACAGAGCAGAGTTAGCAGACTGTGGTATAGAAGGACTGTTACAGAGAGCAGAGGTTGGAGACTGGGGTGCAGAAGGACTGTTACAGAAAGAAAAGTTTGGAGACTGAGTTGCAGATGGATAGTTACAAAGAGCAGAGGTTGGAGACTGGGTTCAGAAAGACTGATTCAAAAAAGCATAGGTTGGAGACTGGGTTGTAGAAGGACCGTTACAGAGAGCAGAGGTTGGAAACTTCGATACATAATGTCTGTTACAGAGAACAGATCTCAGAGACAGGGGAGCAAAGGACTGTTGCAGAGGACAGAGGTTGGAGACTGGGGTGAAGAAGAAATGTTATGGAGAGCAAAGTTTGGAAACTGGAGTGCAGAAGGATCTTACAGAGAGCAGAGGCTAGAGACTGTGGTGCACAAGGACTGTTGCAGAGAGCAGACTTTGGAGACTGGGGTCCAGAAGGTTCGTTGCAGAGAGCAGAGTTTGGAGACTGGGGTGCAGAAGGACTGTTACAAAGAGCATTGATTGGAGACTGGGGTGCAGAAGGACCGTTACATAGAGCAGATTTTAGAGAGTGCACTACAGGAGGACAGTTACAGAGAGAAGAGTTTGGAGACTGGGTTTGATGAAGGACTGTTGCAGGGAGCCAAGGAAGGAGACTGTGGTGCAGAAGAATCATTGTGGAGAGCCGAGTATTGAGACTGGTATGCAGAAGGACTTTTACAGAGAACAGAGTTTGGAGAAAGGGTGCAGAAGGACTGTTGCACGGAGTAGAGGTTTGAGACTTTGGTGCAGAAGGACTGTTGCAGACAGCACAGTTTGGAGACTGAGGTGCGGAAGGACTGTTAAAGAGAGCAGAGGTTGGAGACTGGGGTGCAGATGGACTGATACAGAAAGCAGAGGTTAGAGACTGGGGTGCAGAAGGACTGTTACAGAGAGCAGATTTTGGAGACTACACTACAGGAGGACTGTTACAGAGAGCAGAGGTTGGAGACTGGCGTGGAGAAGGACTGTTTCAGAATGCAGAGTTTGGAGACTGGGGATCACAAGGATCGATTCAGAGAGCAGAGTTTTTAGACTGAGGTGCAGAACGACTGTTGCAGAGAGCAGATGTTGGAGACTGGGGTGCAGAAAGACTTTTTCAGAGAGCAGATGTTGGAGACTGGGGTCTAGAAGAATTGTTACAGAGAGCAGAGGTTGAATACTTGGGTTCAGAAGTACCATTGCAGAGATCAGAGTTTGGGAACTGAGGTGAAGAAGGATCGTTGCAGAGAGCAGAGTTTTCAGACTGAGGTGCAGAAGGACTGTTGCAGATAGCAGAGGTTGGATACTGGGGTGTTGAAGGACTGTTGCAGAGACAAGAATTTGAGACAGCGGTTCTGAAGGACTGTTACAGAGAGCAGAGTTTGGAGACTGAAATACAGAAGGACTGTTACAGGAGTAGAGGTTGGAGACTGAGGTACAGAAGGATTGTTAAAGAGAGCAGAGGTTGGAGACTGGGGTGCAGAAAGACTGTTGCAGATAGCAGAGTTCGGAGACTGAGGTACAGAAGGACTGTTACAGAGAGCAGATGGTGGAGACTGGGGTGCAGAAGGACTAATACAGAAAGTAGAAGTTGGAGACTGGGGTGCAGAAGGATCCTTACAGAGAGCAGAGGTTGGAGATAGCAGTACAGAAGGAATGTTACAGAGAACAGAGGTTGGAGATAGCAGTACAGAAGGAATGTTACAGAGAGTAGATGTTGGATACTGGGGTGCAGAAGAACTGTTGCAGAGAGCAGAATTTGGAGACTAAGTTGCAGAAGGATTGTTGCATGGAGCAGATTTTGGAGACGAAGGTGCTGAAGGACTCTTGCAGACAACAGAGGTTGGAGAATGGGTTGCAGAAGGACCGTTGCAGAGAGCAGAGCTTGGAGAATGCAGTACAGAAGGACTGTTGAGAGGTGAGATGAAGTACAGAAGGACTGTTGAGAGGTGAGATGAAGAAGGACTGTTACAGAAAGCAGAGTTTGTAGACTTGGGTGCAGAAGGATCGTTGTACAGAGCAGACTTTTCAGACTGAGGTGAAGAAGGACTGTTTCAGAGAGCAGATGTTGGAGACTGGGGTGCAGAAATACTTTTGCAGAGAGCTGAGGCTGGAGAATGGGTTGTAAAAGTATCGTTGCAGAGAACAGAGGTTGGAGACTAGGGTGCAAAACAATTGTTACAGAGAGGAGAAGTTGGAGAATGGGGTGCAGAAGGACGATTGCAGAGAGCAGAGTTTGGGGACTGAGGTGCAGAAAAATTATTACAGAGAACAGAAATTGGAGACTGGGGTGCAGAAAGACTGTTGAAGAGATCAGAGGTTGGAGACTGCGGTGTAGAAGGACTGTTGCTGAGAGCAGAAGTTGGAGACTGGGGTGTAGAAGGACTGTTGCAGAAAGCAGACGTTGGAGACTTATGTGCAGCAGGACTGTTACAGAGAGCAGATGTTGGAGACTGGCGTGCAGAAGGACTGATACACAGAGCAGAGGTTGGAGACTTTGGTGCAGAAAGGCCATTAAAAATAGCACAACTTGGAGACTACAGTACAGAAAGACTGTTACTGAGAGCAGAGGTTGGTGACTGGCGTGGAGAAGGACTGTTGCAGAGAGCATATGTTGGATACTGGGGTGCAGAAGGACTGTTGCAGAGAGCAGAATTTGTATACTGGGGTGCAGAAAGACTTTTGCAGAGCGCAGAGGTTGGAGACTGAGGTGCAGAAGGTCTGATACAGAAATCAGAGGTTGGAGACTGGGGTGCAAAGGAGTGTTACAGAGAGCAGAGGTTGGAGACTGCAGTAAAGAAGGTTTGTTACAGAGAGCAGAGTTTTAAGACTGGGGTGCAGAAGTCCTGTTAAGGAGAGCAGAGCTTGGAGAATGTTTTGCAGAAGGACTGTTACAGAGTGCAGATTTTAAAGACTGTGCTGCAGAAGGATCATAATGAGAGAGCAGAGTTGGGAGACTGAGGTGCAGAAGGACTTTTACAGAGAGCAGAGGTAGGAGACTGGGGTGCAGAAGGTTCGTTGCAGAGAGCAGAGTTTTTAGACTGAGGTGCAGAAGAACTGTTGCAGAGAGCAGATGTTGGAGACTGTGGTGCGGAAGGTCTGTTGCAGAGAGCAGATGTTTTTAACTAGGGTGAAGAAGGACTGTTGTAGAGAGCAGAGGTTGGAGACTGGGGTGCAGAAGGACTGTTGTAGAGAGCAGAGACTGGAGACTTAGGTGCAGAAGGACTCTTAGAGAGAGCAGAAGTTGGAGACTGGCGTGAAGAAGGACTGATACAGAAAGCAGAGATTGGAGTCTGGGGTGCACAAAGACCGTTACAGAGAGCAGAGGTTGGAGACTGGAGTGCAGAAGGACTTTTCCAGAGAGCAGAGGTTGGAGACTTTGGTCCAGAAGGACCGTTGCAGAGAGCAGTTTTTGCAGACTGGGTTGCAGAAGGACTGTTTCAGAGAGCAGATGTTTGAGACTGGGGTGCAGAAGGACTGTTGCAGAGAGAAGAGTTTGGAGACTGCAGTGCAGAAGTACTGTTCCAGAGAACAGAAGTTGGAGACTGGGTTTCAGACGGCCTGTTACAGAGAACAGAGTTTGGACATGGGGTGTAGGAAGACTGTTGTCGAGAGCCCAGTTTTGAGATTTTGGTGCAGAAGCACTGTTGCAGAGAGTAGAGGTTCGAGACTGCATTTCAGTAGGACTGTTACAGAGGCAGAGTTTGGAGACTTAGGTGCAGAAGGACTGATGCGGAGAGCAGAGTTTGTAGACTGAGGTGCAGAAGGACTGTTACAGAGAGCAGAGTTTGGAGATTGGAGTGCAGATGGACTGATACAGAAAGCAGAGTTTGGAGACTCCAGTGCAGAAGGACTGCTGCAGAGAGCAGAGGTTGAAGAATGGGGTGCAAAAGGCCTGATACACAGAGCAGAGGTTGGAGACTGGGGTGCAGAAGGACTGTTACAGACATCAGAGTTTGGAGACAGGGTTGCAGAAGGATCTTACAGAGAGCAGAGTTTGGAGACTGTTGTGCAGCAGGACTGTTACGGAGAGCCAAGGTTGGAGACTGGGGTTCAGAATATCGTTGCAGTGAACATAGTTTTCAGACTGAGGTGCAGAAGAACTTTTGCAGAGAGCAGATATTGGAGACTGTGGTGCAGAAAGACTGTTGCAGAGAGCAGAGGTTGGAGAATGCGGTGCAGAAGGATCGTTGTAGCAAGCAGAGGTTTGAGACCGGTGTGGAAAAGAACTGTTACAAGAACAGAGGTTGGACAAGGAACGCAGAATAACTGTTACAGAGAGCAAAGTTTACAGACTGGGTTGCAGGAGGATCTCACAGAGAGCAGATGTTGGAGAATGAGGTGGAGAAGTACTGTTACAGAGAGTCGAGTTTAGAGAGTGAGGTGTAGAAGGACCCTTGTGGAGAGCAGAGTTTTGAAACTGACGTGCAGAAAAATTGTTAAAGAGAACAGAGGTTTGAGACTGGGGTGCAGAGGACTGTTGCAGATTGCAGAGTTTGGACACTGGGGTGTAGAATGACTGTTGCAGAAAGCAGAGGTTTGAGACTTGGGTGCAGAAGGTCTGTTGCAGAGAGCAGATGTTGGAGACTGAAGTCCAGAAGAACTGTTACAGAGAAACGAGTTTGGAGACTGGGGTGCAGAAGGACTGATACAGAAAGCAGAGGTTGAAGACTAGGGAGCAGAAGGGCTGTTACAGAGAGCAGATTTTGGAGACTGCACTACAGGAGGACTGTTACAGAGAGCAGAGGGTGGAGACCAGGGTACAGAAGGACTGTTTCAGAGAGCAGAGGTTGGAGAATGGGATGCAGAAGGACTGTTTCAGAGAGTAGATGTTAAAGACTGAGGTGAAGAAGAACTGGTGCAGAGAGCAGAGGTTGGAGACTGAGGTGCAGAAGGAATGTTACAGAGAGCACAGTTTGAAAACTGTGGTGCAGAAGGAATGATACAGAAAGGAGAGTTTGGAGACTGAGGTGCAGAAGGACCGTTACAGAGATCAGAGGTTGGGGACTGCGGTACAGAAGGACTGTTACAGAGAGCAGAGTTTGAAGACTGGGGAGCAGAAGAACTGTTACAGAGATCAGAGGTTGTAGACTGGGGAGCAGAAGGTCTGTTAGAGAGAGCAGAATTTAGAATCTGGGGAGCAGAAGGAATTTCACATAGAGTAGATTTGGAAAATGGAGTGCGAAAGGATCTTACAGAGAGCAGAGGTTGGAGGCTGGGGTGCAGAATCACTGTAACAGAAAGCAGATTTTAGAGACTGAGGTGCAGATGGACTGTTACAGAAAGAAGAGATTGGAGACTGGGGTGCACAAGGATCGTTGCAGAGAGCAGAGATATCAGACTGAGGTTCAGGAGGACTGTTGCAGAGAGCAGATGTTGGAGACTGGGGTGCAGAAAGACTTTTGCAGAGAGCAGAGGTTGGAAACTGGGGTGCAAAAAAATCATTGCAGAGAGCAGAGGTTGGAGACTGGGGTGCAGAAGGGTTGTTACAGAGAGTAGAGGTTTGATACTGGGTTGCAGAAAAACCCTTAAAGAGAGCACAGGTTGGAGACTGCGGGACAGAATGACTGTTACAGTGAGAAGAGGTTGGAGACTGCAGAGCAGAAGGACTGTTACAGAGAGCAGAGGTTGGAGACTTGGGAGCAGGACTATTACAGAGAGCAGAGTTTGGGAACTGGAGTGCAGAAGGATCTTAGAGAGAGCAGAGGTTGGAGACTGAGGTGCAGAAAGACTGTTACAGAAAGCAGAGTTTGGAGACTGGGGTGCACAAAAATCGTGGCAGAGAGCAGAGTTTTCAGACTGAGGTGCAGAAGGACTGTTGCATGGAGCAGATGTTGAAGACTGGGGTGTCGAAGGACTTTTGCAGAGAGCAGATTTTGGATACTGATGTGCAAAAGGATTGTTGTAGAGATCAGAGTTTGGAGACTGGGGTGCAGAAGGATTGTTACAGAGAGCAGAGGTTGGAGACTAAGGTGCAGAAAGACTGTTACAGAAAGCAGATTTTGGAGACTGGGGTGCTCAAAAATCGTTGCAGAGAGTAGAGTTATCAGACTGAGGTGCAGAAGGACTGTTGCAGGTAGCAGATGTTGGAGACTGGGGTGCAGAAGGACCCTTACAGAGAGCAGAGGTTGAATACTGCGGAGCAGAAAGACTGTTACAGAGAGCAGACTTTGGAGACTGGGGAGCAGAAGGAATTTTACAGAGAGCAGAGTTTGGAAACTGGGGTGCAGAAGGGTCTTACAGAGAGCAGAGGTTGGAGACTGAGGTGCAGAAAGATTGTTACAGAAAGCAGAATTTGGAGATGAGTCTGCACAAAAATCGTTGCAAGAGAGAAGAATTGTCAGACTGATGTGCAGAAGGACTGTTGCAGGGAGCAGATGTTGGAGACTGAGGTGCAGAAGGACTTTTGCAGAGAGCAGAGGTTAGAGACTGGTGTGCAAAAGGATTGTTGTAGAGAGCAGAGTTTGGAGACTGGGGTGCAGAAGGATTGTTACAGAGAACAGAATTTGGAGCCTGGGGTGCAGAAGGACTGTTGCAGAGAGCAGAGTTTGGAGACTGGGGTTTACACGGACTGTTGCAGAGAGCAGATTTTGGAGACTGGGGTGCAGACGGACTGTTACAGAGAGCAGAGTTTGGAGACAGGTTTGCAGAAGGATTTTACACAAAGCAGAGGTTTGAGACTGAGGTGCAGTGGGACTATTACAGTGAGCAGAGTTTGGAGAATGAGGTGCAGAAGGATCGTTGCAGATAACAGAGTTTTCAGAAGGAGGTGAAGAAGTACTAATGCAGAGAGCAGAGGTTGGAGACACGGGTGCAGAAGGACTGTTGCACTGAGCAGATGTTGGATACTGGTGTGCAGAAGGGTTGTTGCAGAGAACAGAGGTTGGAGACTGGGGTGCAGAAGGACTGTTGCAGAGAGCAGACGTCGGAGACTGGTGTGCAGAAGGATCTTTGCAGACAGCAAAGGTTTGAGACCAGAGTGCAGAAGAACTGTTACAGAGAGTAGAGGTTCGAGACTGAGGTGGAGAAGGATCAATGCCAAGAGCTGAGTTTGGAGACTGAGGTGCAAAAGAATGTTACAGTGAGCAGAGGTTGGAGACTGAGGTGCAAAAGGACTGTTTCTGAGAGCAAACGTTGGAGACTCTGGAGCAGAAGGATCGTTGCAGAGAGCAGATGTTGGAGACATGTGTGCAGAAGGATCCTTAGAGACAGCAGAGGTTGGAGACTGTCGTGAGAAAGGACTTTTACAGAGAGCACAGTTAGGAGACAGGAGTGCAGTAGGACTTATACAGAGAGCAATGTTTGGAAACTGAGGTGCAGAAAAACTGTTGCAGAAAGCAGTTTGGAGACTGAGGTGCAGAAGGAGTGTTGCAGAGACTAGAGTTTGTAGACTGAGTTGCAGAAGGACCCTTACAGAGAGCAGAAGTTGGAGACTGTTTTACAGAAGCACTGTTACAGAGAGCAGAGGTCGGAGACAGGTGTGCAGAATTATCTTACAGAAAGCATACTTTGGAGACTGGGGTGCAGAAGGACTGTTGTGGAGAGCAGAGGTTGGAGACTGTGGTGCAGAACGATCGTTTATGAGAGAAGAGATTGGAGAATGGGGTCAAACAGCCTGCTACAGACAGAAGAGGTTAAAGACTGGGGTGCAGAAGGCCTCTTACCGAGAGCATTGCTTGGAGACTGGGGTGCAGAAGGACAGTTACAGAGAGTACAGTTTAAGAACTGGGTTGAATAAGGATCTTACATAAAGCAGAGGTTGGAGACTGAGGTAGAGAAGGACTGTTATAGAGAGCAGAGGTTGGAGACTGGGGTGTAGAAGAACTGTTGCAGAGAGTAGAGTTTGGAGACTGGCATGCAGAAGGACTGTGGCCGAGAGAAGAAGTTGGAGACTGGGGTGGAGAAGGATTGTTGCAGAGAGTAGAGGTTGGAGACTGAGGTGCAGAAGAACTATTAAGAGAGCAGAGGATGCAGACTGGGGTGCAGAAGGACTGATACAGAAAGCAGAGGTTGGTGACTAGGGTGCAGAAAGAGTGTTGAAGAGAGCAGATGTTGGAGACTGGGGTGCAGAAGGACTGTGGCAATGAGCAGAGATTGGATACTGGGGTGCAGAAGGCCTGTTACAGAGAGCAGAATTTGGAGACTGGGGTGCAGAAGGACTCTTACAGTGAGCAGAGTTTGCAGACTGGGTTTCAGAAGGGTCTTACACAATGCAGACTTGGAGGCTGAGGTACAGAAGGACTGTTAAAGACAGCAGAGGTTGGACGCTGGGTTAAGAAGGATTCTTGCAGAGGGCAAAGTTTTCAGACTGAGGTACAGTAGAACTGTTGCAGAGAGACATATTGGAGACTGGGTACACAAGGACTGTTTCAGCGAGCAGAGTTTGGAGACAGGGTGCAGAACGATCGTTGCAGACAGCAGTGGTTGGAGACTGGGGTGCAGAAAAACTGTTGCGAAGAGAAGACTTTGAAGATTGGGGTGGGGAGTGACTGGTGCTCAGAGCAGAATTTAAACACTGAGTTGCAGAAGGAGTTTTACAGACAGCAGTGGTTAGAGACTTGAGTGCAGAGTACTGATACAGAAAGCAGAGATTGGAGACTGGGTTTCAGAAGAACTGTTGTAGAGAGCAGATGTTGGAGACTTTGGTGAAGAAGAAGTGTTGCAGAGAGTAGAGGTTAAAGAATTGGGTACAGAAGGACTCTTAGGAAACTAGATGTCGGAGATTGAGGTGCAGAAGAAGTGTTGCAGTAAGCAGAGGTTGAAGACTGGGGTGGAGAAAGACTTTTTCAGAGAGTAGCATTTTGAGACTGGGTGCCAAAGGACTGTTGCAGAGAGCAGAGGTTGGTGACTGAAGTGCAGAACGAAGTTACAGAAAGCAGAGGTTGGAGACTGGGGTGCAGAAAGACTCATACAGAAAGCAGAGGTTGGAGACTGTGGTGCAGAATGACTGTTGCAAAGAGCAGAGGTTGGAGACTAGGGTAGAGAAAGACTGTTGTCGATAGCAGGTGTTGGAGACTGGGGTGCAGTATGACTATTGCAGAGAGTAGAGGTTGCAGATTGATGTGCAGAAGGACTGTTACAGAGAGCAGAGTTTGGAGACTGTGGTGCAGAAGGACTGATAAAGAAAGAAGAGGTTTTAAACTGGGGTGCAGAAGGACCATTAAAGGAAACAGAGTTTGGAGACTGCGTAACAGAAGGTCTGTTATATAGAGCAGAGGTTGGAGACTGAGGTGCAGAAGGACCATTGCAGATAGTAGAGGTTGGAGAGTGTGTTGCAGAAGGATCTTACAGAGAGCAGAGGTTGGACACTGAGGTGCAGAAGGACTGTTGCAGAGAGCAGACGTTGGAGTCTGTGGTGCAGAAGGACTGTTACAGATAGGAGTGGTTGAATACTGAGGTGCAGAAGGATTGTGACGGAGAGCGGAATTTGGACACTGATGTTCAGAAGGACTGTTACAGAGAGCAGAGAGTGGAGACTGGTATGTAGAAGGATCATTGCAGAGAACAGAGGTTTAAGAATGTGGTGCAGAAGGATCTGTGCAGAGAGCAGAGTTCTGAAAGTGAGGCACAGAAGGATTGCTACAGAGAGCAGAGTTTGGACACTGGGGTTCAAAGGACAGTTACAGAGAGCACAGGTTGGAGACTGGGGTGAAGAAGAAATGTTGGAGAGAGCAGATGTTTTAGACTGGGGTGAAGAAGGACTGTTGCAGAGAGCAGAGTTTGGAGACTGGGGTGCAGAAGGACTGTTGCAGATAGCAAAGGTTGGAGACTGAGGTGTAGCAGGACTGTTGCAGAAACAGGTTGGAGACTGAGGGCTAGAAGGACTTTTACAGAGAGCATAGGTTGGAGACTGTGGTGCAGAAGGACTGATACAAAAAGCAGAGTTTGCAGACTGGGTTACAGAAGGATCTTACATAAAGCAGAGGTTTGAAACTGAGATGCAGAAGGACTGTTACAGACAGCAGAGGTTAGAGACTGGGGTGCAGAAGGACGCTTACAGAGAGCAGAGGTTGGAGACTGCAGTATAGAAGGGCTGTTACAGAGAGCACCATTTTGACTGGGGTAAAGGACTGTTGTAGATAGAAGATGTTGGAGACTGTGGTGCAGAAAGACTGTTGCAGATAGCAGAGGTTGAAGAATGGGATGCAGAAGGACTGTTGCAGAGAGCAGATATTTCACATTGAGGTGCAGAAGGACTGTTGAGAAGAGCAGATGTTGTAGACTGGGTTGGACAAAGACTGTTTCAGAGATCAAAGGTTAGAGACTGGGATGCAGAAGGATAGTTTCTGAGAGCAGAATTTCGAGAATGGGGTGCAGAAGGATCATTGCAGAGAGTAGAGTTTGGAGACATAGGTGCAGAAGTACCGTTACACACAGTAGAGGTTGTTGACTGAGGTGCAGAAGGATTGTTACAGAGAGGAGAGGTTGGAGACTGAGGTGCAGAAGGACTGTTGCAGAGAGCAGAGTTTGAAGACTGGGATGTAGAAGAACTGTGAGAGAGAGCAGTGTGTGTAGACTGAGGTGCAGATGGACTGATAAAGAGAGCAGAGTTTGGAGATTGGTGTGCAAAAGGACTGATACAGAAAGCAGAGATTGGAGACTGGGGTGCAGAAGGACAGTTATAGAGAGCATAGGTTGGAGACTGCAGTACAGAAGGACTATTACACAGAGCAGAGGTTGGAGACTGGGATACAGAAGACTGTTGCAGAGAGTAGGTGAGGAGACTATGGTTCCGAAGGACTGCTGAAGAGAGCAGAGTTTGGAGAATGGGGTGCAGAAGAACTGTAACAGAGAGTAGAGTTTGGGGACTGTGGTGCAAAAAGCCTGATACAGAAAGCAGAGTTTGGAGACTAGGGTGTAAAAGTACTGTTACAGAGAGAAGAGGTTGGAGAATTGGGTGCAGAATAAGTGTTGTAGAGAACAGAGGTTGGAGACTCGGGTGTAGAAGGACCATTGTAGAAAGCAGAAGTTGAAGACTGGGTTTCAGAAGGTTCTTACAGAGATCAGAGGTTGGACACTGAGGCAGAAGGACTGTTGCAGAGATGAGGTTGGAGATTGGGGCGCAGAAAGACTGTTGTGGAGAGCAGAGGTTGGAGTCTGAGGTGCAGAAGGAAAGTTACAGAGAGCAGAGGTTGGAGACTGGGGTTCATAAAAACTGATACAGAAAGCAGAGTTTGTAGACTGGGGAGCAGAAGGATTGTTACAAAGAGAGTTTGGAGACTGCAGTACAGAAGGATTGTTACAGAGAGCAGAGGTTGGAGACTGGGGTTGAGAAGGACTGTTGCAGAGAGCAGATATTGGAGGCTGGGATGCCGAAGGACTGTTGCAGTGAGCAAGGTTGAAGACTGGGGTGCAGAAGGACTGTTGCAAAGAGCAAAGGTTGCAAAGTAAGGTGCAGAAGTCTTTTACAGAGAGCAGAGTTTGGAGACTGTGTTGAAGAAGGACTGATACAGAAAGCAGAGGTTGGAGACCGTCATGAAGAAGGACCCTTACAGGGAATAGATGTTGAAGACTCTTGTACAGAAGAACTGTTGTAGAGAACAGAGGTTGGAGACTGGGGTGCAGAGGGACCATTGCGGAGAGCAGAGTTTGGAGACTGGGGTGCAGAAGCAATGTTACAGAGAGAAGAGTTTGGAAATAGGTGCAGAAGGATCTTACAGAGAGAAGAGTTTGAAAACTTGGATGCAGAAGTACTGTTGCAGAGAGCACAGTTTGAAGACTTGGGTGCAGAAGGATCGTTGCAGAGAGCAGAGTGAGGAGACTGGGGTGCCGGAGAATTGTTACAGAGGACAGAAGTTGGAGACTTGGGTGCAGAAGGATCGTTGCAGAGAGCAGAGTGAGGAGACTGGGGTGCCGAAGAACTGTTACAGAGGGCAGAGGTTGAAGACTTGGGTGTAGAAGGACTGTAGCAGAGAGCAGAGGTTGGAGATTGCGGTGCAGAAGGACTGTTGCAGAGAGCAGAATTTGGAGACTGAGGTTCAGAAGGACTGTTACAGAGAGCAGAGTTTGGAGACTTGAGTGCAGCAGTACTGATACTGAAAGCAGAGGTTTTAGACTGGGGTGCAGAAGGACTGTTACAGAGAGAAGTGTTTGGAAACTGCAGTACAGAAGGACTGTTTCAGAGAGCAGAGGTTGGAGACTGGGGTGGAGAAGAACTTTTGCAGAGATCAGATGTTGGAGACTGGGGTGCAGAATGACTGTTGCAGAGAGTAGAGTTTGGAGATTGGGGTGTAGAAGAACTGTTGCAGAGAGCAGAGGTTTGAGACTGGGTGCCTAAGGACCATTGCAGAGAGGAGAGGTTGGAGACAGAGGTGAAGAAGGATTGTTACAGAGTGCAGAGGAAGGTTACTTGGGTACAAAAGGACTGATTCAGAGAGCAGACGTTGGAGACTGGGGTGCAGAAGGCCTGTTACAGAGAGCAGAGTTTGGAGACTGAGGTGATGAAGGATCATTACAGAGAGCAGATGTTGCAGACTGAAGTGCAGAAGGACTTTTACTGAGAGGAGAGGTTGGAGACTGGGATGCAGAAGGATTCTTTCAGAGAGCAGACAATGGAGACTGGGCAGCAGAAGTAGTGTTGCAGAGAGTAGAGTTTGGAGATTGGGGTGCAGAAGAACTGTTACAGAGAAAAGCTGTTGGAGACTGTGGTGCAGAAGGCCTGTTACAGAGAGCAGAAATTTGAAACTGAGGTGCAGAAACACTGTTGCAGAGAGCCGAGGTTAGACACTGGGGTTCAGAAGGACTATTTCAGAGAGCAGAGTTTGGAGACTGCAGTACAGAAGGACTGTTACAGAGAGTAGAGCTTGGAGACTGGGGTGCAGAAGGAATGTCACAGAGAGCAAAGTTTGGAAACTGAGGTGAAGTAGGATAGTATAGAGACCAGAAGTTGGAGACTGGGGTACAGAAGGACTGTTGCAGAGAGCATACGTTGGAGACTGGTGTGCAGGAGGATCGTTGAAGAGAGCAAATTTGGAGACTCAGTTGCAGAAAAATCATTGCAGAGAGCAAAGTGGAGACTGGGGTGCAGAAGGAATTTTGCAGAAAGCAGAGGTTGGAGACTGGGGTGCAGAAGGACTTTTGCAGAGACCAGAGTTTGGAGACTGAGATGCAGAAGAACTGTTACAGAGAGCAGACGTAGGAGACTGGGGTGAAAAATTATGATATAGAAAGCAGAGGTGGGAGACTGGTGTGCAGTAGGACCATTACAGAGGGCAGAGGTTGGAAACTCGCATGCCGAAGGACTGTTTCAGAGAGCAGAGTTTGGAGACTGGGGTGCAGAAGGCCTGCAACAGAGAGCAGAGGTTGAAGACAGGTTGTCAGAAGGACTGTTATAGAGAGCAGAGTTTTGAGGCTGGGTTGCAAAAGGATCTTACAGAGACCAGGGGTCTGTGACTGAGGTGCAGGACAACTGTTACAGAAAGCAGAGGTTGGAAATTGAGGTGCAGAGGGACTGTTACAGAGAGCAGAAGTTGGACACTGCGGTATTCAAAGACTGTAACAGAGAGCAGAGGTGGAAAATATGGTGCAGAAGGACTGTTACAGAGGGCAGAGTTTGGAGACTTTGGTGCAGAAGGACTGTTTCAGAGAGCAGAATTTGGAGACTGAGGTGCAGAAGAAATGTTACAGAGAGCAGAGTTTGGAGACTGGGATGCAGAAGGACTGTTGCAGATAGCAGAGGTTTGAGACTGGGCTGAAGAAGGACAGTTGCAGGGAGCAGGTTTTCGAGACTTGGGTGCTGAAGGACTTTTGCAGAGAATAGTATTTGGAGACTGAGGTGCAGAAGGATTGTTGCAAATTGTAGAGATTGGAGACTGGGTTGCAGAAGGACTGATAAAGAAAGCAGAGGTTGGAGACTGAGGTGTAGAAAGACCATTACAGAGAGTAGAGTTTGGAGACTGCAATACATAAAAACCGTTACAAAGAGCAGAGGTTTGAGACTGGGGTAGAGAAGAACTGTTTCAGAGTGCAGATGTTGGACACTGGGGTGCAGAAGAAGTGTTGCAGAGAGTAGAGGTAGGAGACTGAGATGCAGAAAGACTGTTACAGAGAGCAGAGTTTAAAAACTCGGTGCAGAAGGACTGATACAGAGAGCAGTGTTTGGAGACTGGGGTGCAGAAGGCCTTTTACAGAGAAAAAATGTTGGAGACTTGGTGCAGAAGGGCTGTTACAGAGAGCAGAGTTTGGAGACTGGATTGCAGAAGAATATTACCTAGAGCAGAGTTTGGAGACTGAGGTGCAGAAGGATTGTTACAGAGAGCAGAGGTTGGTGACTGAGGTGCAGTAGGATCATTGCAGAGAACAGAGTTTGGAGACTGGTTTGCAGAAGGATCATTGCAGAGAGCAGAGTTTGGAGACTTGAGTGCAGAAGGATGGCTGCAGAGAGCAGATGTTGGAGACTGGGAATCAAAAGGATCATTGCAGAGAGCAGAGATTGGACACTGCGTTGCAGAAAGACTGTTACCCTGAGCAGAGGTTGAAGACTGGGGTGTAGAAGGACTGTTGCAGAGAGTAGAGTTTGAAGACTGGGGTGAAGAAGGACTGTTACAGAGAGGAAAGTTTGGAGACTGGGTGAAAAAGGGCTGTTACAGAGAGCAGCGTTTGGAGACTGGGATGCAGAAGGACTGATACAGAAAGCAGAGGTTGGAGACTTGGGTCCAGAATGAACCTTACAAAGACCAGAATTTTGAGACTGCAGTATAGAAGTACTGTTACAGAGAGCAGAGGTTGGAGACTAGGGTACACAAGGACTGTTGCAAAGAGCAGAGGTTTGAGAATGGGATGCAGAAGGACTTCTGCAGAGAGCAGAGTTTGGAGACTGAGGTGCAGAAGGACTGTTACAGAGAGCAGAATTTGGAGACTTTGGTGCAGAAAGACTAATACTGTGGTGCAGAAGGACTGTTGCAGAGAGCAGAGGTTGAAGACTTGGGTGGAGAAGGAATGTTACAGAGAGCAGAGTTTGGAAACTGGGGTGCAGTTTCTTAAAGAGAGCAGAGATTAGAGACTGCGGTACAGAAAGACTCTTACAGAGAGAAGAGTTTGGAGACTGGGGTGGAGAAGTACTTATTCAGAGAGTAGATGTTGGAGACTGGGGTGCAGAAGAACTGTTGCAGAGTGCCGAATTTGGAGACTATGGTGCAGAAGGATTGTTGCAGGGAGTAGAGGTTCGATATGACGTGCTGAAGGACTCTTGCAGACAACAGAGGTTGGAGAATGGGGTGCAGAAGGACCATTGCAGAGAGTAGATGTCGGAGACTGAGGTGAAGAAGGATTGTTACAGAGAGAAGAGGTTGGAGACTGGGGTGAAGAAGGACTGTGACAGAGATTAGAGTTTGGAGACTGGGTTGCGGAAGGATCTTTCAGAGAGCAGAGGTTTGAGACTGGGGTGCAGACGAACTGTTGCACAGAGCAGAGGTTGGAGAATGTGGTGCAGAAGGACAGTTACAGAGAGCAGAGTTTGGAGACTGGGTTACAAAAAGATCTTTCATAGAGAAGAGGTTGGAGGCTGAGGTGAAGAAGAAATGATACCCTGAGCAGAGTTTGGAGACTGGGGTGCAGAAGGACTGTTGCCGAGAACAGAGGTTGGAGACTTGCATGCAGAAGGACTGTTGCAGAGAGAAGAGGTTGGGCACTGGGTAGAGATGGAATGTTACAGAGAGCAGAGTTTGGAACCTGGGGTGCAGTAGGATCTTACAGAGATCAGAGGTTTGAGACTGGGGTTCAGAAGTACTTTTGCAGGGAGCAGAGGTTGGAGACTGTGGAGCAAAATGATCGTTGCAGAGAGCAGATATTAGAGACTGGGTTGCAGTAGGACCATTGCAGATGTCATAATTTGGGAACTGAGGTGTAGAATCATTCTTGGAGATTACAGAGGTTGTAGACTGGGGTGCAGAAGGATCTTTTTGGAGAGCAGAGGTTTGAGACTGGGGTGCAGAAGGACTGTTCCAGAGAATAGAGGTTGGAGACTCGGTGCAGAAGGCCTGTTACAGAGAGCACAGTTTGGTGAAGGGATGCAGAACGACTGTAACAGAGGGAAGAGTATAGAGACAGAGGTGCAGAAGGACTGTTTCAGAGAGCAGAGTTTGGAGACTGAGTTGCAGAAGGATCCTTACAGAGAGCAGAGGTTGGAGACTGGGGTCAGAAAGACAGTTACAGAGAGCACAGATTGGAGACTGGGGTGCAGAAGAAATGTTGCTGTGAGCAGAGATTGGAGACTGCGGTACAGAATTACTGTTTCAAAGAGCAGCAGGTGGAGACTGGGGTGCCGAAGGAAAGTCACCTAGAGCAGAGTTCTGAAACTGGGGTGCAGAAGGATGTTACAGAAAGCAGAGCCTAGAGACTGGGGTGAGAAGGACTGTTGCACAGAACAGACGTTGCAGACTGGGGTACAGAAGGATCATTGCAGAGAGCAGAGGTTGGAGACTGAGGTGCAGAAGGATTGCTACAGAGAGCACAGTTTGGAGACGGGGGTGCAATAGGATAGTAACAGAGAGCACAAGTTGGAGACTGGGGTGCAGGACAAATTTTGAAGAGAGCAGAGGTTGGAGATTGAGGTGCATAAGGCCTCCTACAGAGAGCAGAGGTTGGAGACTGTGTTGCAGAAGGACTGTTATAGAAAGCTGAGTTTTGAGGCTGGGTTGAAGAAGGATCTTACAGAGAGCAGTGGTTGGTGACTGTGGTGCAGGACGAATGTTACAGAGAGCAGTGATTAGAGACTGGGGTGCAGAAGGATCGTGCAGAGAGCAGAGGTTTCAGACTGAGGTGCAGAAGGACTGTAACAGAGAGAAGAGGTTGGAGACTGAGTTGCAGCAGGACTGTTACAGAGAGCAGAGGTTTGAGACTCGGGTGCCGAAGGATTGTATAGAGAGCAGAGGTTGGAGACTAGGGTGCAGAAGGACTGTTAGACAGAGAAGAGGTTGAAGACTGGGGTGTAGAAGGACTGTTGCAGAGAGCAGAGGCTGGCGACTTGTGTGAAGAAGGACTGTTGCCAAGAGCAGTATTTGAAGACTGAGGTGAAGAAGGACTGTTGAGGAGAGGAGACGTCGGAGACTGGGGTGCAGAAGGATCATTACAGAGAGGAAAGTTTGGAGACTGAGGTGCAAAAAGACTGTTACAGAGAGCAGAGGTTAGAGACTGGGGTGCAGAAGGCCTGTTACAGAGAGCAGAGTGCGGAAAAGGCCTCCAGAAAGAGTGTTACAGATCACAGAGTTTGGAGACTGGGTTGAGGAAGGATCTAACAGAGAGTAGATGTTGGGGACCCAGGTGCAGAAGGACTTTTACAGAGAGTCGAGGTTGAAGACTGAGGTGCAAAAGTATCATAGCAGAGAACACCATTTTAAGACTGAGGTGCAGGAGCACTGTTGCAGAGACCACAGGTTTGAGACTGGGGTGCAGAAAGATCGTGGAAGAGAGCAGAGTTTTCAGACTGAAGTGTAGAAGAACAAATTCATAGGGCAGATGTTGGAGACTGGGGTGCAGAGGGGCTGTTGCAGAGAGCAGAGGTTGGAGACTTGTATGCAGAAAGACTGTTTCAGAGAGGAGAAGTTGGAGACTGGGGTGCAGAAAGCCTGTTACAGAGAGCAGAGTTTGGAGAAGGGGTGCAGAAAAAACGTTGCACAGAGCTGATGTTGGAGATTTGGATGCAGAAGGCCTGTTAAAGAGAAAAAAGTTTGGAGACTGAGGTGATGAAGGACTATTACAGGGAGCAGAGTTTGGAGACTGGGTTGCAGAAGGATCTTACAGAGAGAAGAGAAGGGAGACTGAGGTGCAGACGCTCTGTTACAGAGAGTAGAGGTTGGAGCCTGAGGTGCAGAAGGACCGTTGCAGAGAGCAGAGGTTGGAGACTGGGGTGAAGAAGGACTGATGCAGAGAGCAGAGGTTTTACACTGGGATGTACAAGGACTGTTGCAGAGAGTAGAGGTTGGAGATTGGGGTCCAGAAGGACTGTAGCAGAGAGCAGATGTTGGAGACTAAGGTGCAGAAGGGCAGTTACACAGAGCAGAGATTAGAGACTGGATTGCAGAAGAACTGACACAGAAAGCAGAGGCTGGAGACTCTGGTGCAGAAGTACCCTTACAGAGAGCAGAGGTTGGAGAATGCAGTACAGAAGACTGTTACAGAGAGCAAAGTTTGGAGACTGGGGTGCAGAATGACTGTTGCAGAGAGCAGATGTTGGAGACTGGGGTGCAAAAGGACTGTGGAAGAGAACAGAGGATAGAGATTTGGATGCAGAAGGCCTGTTAAAGAGAAAAAAGTTTGGAGACTGAGGTGATGAAGGACTGTAGCAGAGAGCAGATGTTGGAGACTAAGGTGCAGAAGGGCAGTTACACAGAGCAGAGATTAGAGACTGGATTGCAGAAGAACTGACACAGAAAGCAGAGGCTGGAGACTCTGGTGCAGAAGTACCCTTACAGAGAGCAGAGGTTGGAGAATGGGTTTCAGAAGAACCGATGTAGAGAACAGAGATTGGAGACTGGGGTGCAGAAGGACCGTTGGCTCGATCAGAGTATGGAGACGTAAGTGTAGAAGGACTGTTGAAGAGAGCAGTGATTGGAGACTGAGTTACAAAAGAACTGTTACAGAGAGCAGAGTTTTGAGACTGGGGTACAGATGGATTATTGCAGAGAGCAGAGATTTCAGACTGAGGTACAGAAGAAGTGTTGCAGGAAGCAGATGTTTGAGACTGGGGTTCACAAGGACTGTTGCAGCTAGCAGAGATTTCAGACTGAGATGCAGAAGGCCTGTTACAGAGAGCAGAGGTTGGAGACTGGGGTGCAGAGGGATTGTTGTAGAGAGCAGATTTTTCAGACTGAGGTACCGAAGAACTGTTGCAGAGAGCAGATGTTGGAGACTGGGGTGCAGAAGGATCGTTGCAGAGAGCAGAGGTTGGAGACTGGGGTGCAGAAGGCTTGTTACAGAGCAGAGTTTGGAGACTGGGGTGCAGAAGGATCTTACAGAGAGCAGAGTTTTGAGACTGAGGTGCAGAAGCACTGTTACAGAGAGAAGAGTTTGGAGACTTAGGTGCAGAGGGACCCTTGCAAATAGCAGAGGTTGGAGACTGAGGTGAAGAAGGATTGTTACAGAGAGAAGAGGTTGGAGACTGGGGTGCAGAAAAACTTTTGCTGAGAAAAGAGATTTTAGACTGGGGTGTAGAAGGACTGTTGCAGAGAGTAGAGGTTGGAGATTGGGGTCCAGAAGGACTGTTACAGAGTGCACAGTTTGGAGACTGGAGTGGAGAAGGACTGTTGCAAAGAGCAGATGCTGGAGACTGGGGTTCAAAAGGAAAGTTGCAGAGAGCAGAGGATGGAGACTGGGGTGCAGAAGAATCCTTTGGGTGAGCAGAGTATGGAGAATGTGGTGTAGAAGGACTGTTACAGAGAGCAGAGTTTGGAGACTAGGGTTTAGAAGGACTTTTTCAGAGAACAGATGTTGGAGACTTGGGTGAATAAGTATTGTTGCATAGAGCAGAGGATGGAGACTCAGATGCAGAAGACTGTTACAGAAAGCAGATTTTGAAGACTGGGGTTCAAAAGGACTGTTACAGAGAGCACACTTTGGAGACTGGGGTGCAGAAGGATCGTTGCAGAGAGCAGAGTTTGGATACTGGGGTTCAGAAAAATTGTTAGAGAGAGCAGAGGTTGGAGTCTGTGGTGCAGAAAGACGTTTACTGAGAGCACAGGTTGGAGACTGAGGTGCAGAGAAACTGTTGCAGAGAGCAAAGTTAGGAGACTGGGGTACAGAATGAGTGTTCCAGAGACCAGATGTTGGATACTGAGGTGCAGAAGGATCATTACAGAGAGCAGAAGTTGGAGACTGGCTTACGTAGGAGTGTTACAGAGAGTAGATGTTGGAGACAGGTGTGCAGAAAGATCTCATAGGGAGCATATGTTGGAGACTGGGGTGCAGAAGGACTGTTGCTGATAGCAGAGGTTGGAGACTGGGGTGGAGAAGGATCATTGAAGAGAGAAGAGTTTGGAGACTGGGGGCAAAAGGCCTGTTACATACAGCAGAGGTTGGAGACTGGGGTGAAGATGGCCTGTTATAGAGAGAAGTTATTGGAGACTGGGGTGCAGAAGGACAGTTACAGAGATCAGAGTTTGGAGACTGGGTTGCAAAAGAATCTTACTGAGAGCAGAGGTTGGAGAATGAGGTAAAGAAGGACTGTTAGAGAGAGCAGAGGTTGGAGACTGAGGTGCAGAAGGATCGTTGGAGAGAGCAGTGTTTAGAGACTGCAGTGTAGAAGGACTGATACAGAAAGCAGAGGTTTAAGACGGGTTCAGAAGGACCCATACAGAGAACAGAGGTTGGAGACTGAAAGTCTCTTACAGAGAGCAGACTTTGGAGACTGGGGTGCAGAATGACTGTTGCAGAGAACAGATGTTGGAGCCTGGTTTACAGAAGGACCATTGCAGAAAGTAGAGGTTGGAGTCTGGGTTTCAGAAGGATCATACAGAGAGCAGAGTTTTGAAACTGAGGTGCAGAAGGACTGTGGCAGAAAGAAGAGGTTGGAGATTGGGACGCTAAAGGACTGTAGCAGAGAGCAGAGGTTGGAGTATGAGGTGCAGGAAGACTATTACAGAGAGCACAGGTTGGAGACTGGGGTGCAGAAAAACTGATACAGAAAGCAGAGTTTGGAGACTGGAGTGCAGAAGTCCCCTTAAAGAGAGCAGAGGTTGGAGACTGGGGTGGAGAAGGACTGTTGCAGAGAGCAGAGGATGGAGACTGGGGTGCAGAAGGACTCTTGCAGAGAGCAGAATTTGAAGACTGGTTGCAGAAGGACTGTTTCAGAGAGCAGAGGTTGCAGATTGAGGTGCAGAATGACGGTTACAGAGAGCAGAGTTTGGAGACTGTGGTGCAGAAGGACTGATATAGAAAGTAAAAGTGGGGGACTGGGTTGCAAAAGGACGCTTATAAATAACAGAGGTTGGAGACTGCAGTACAGAAGGACTGTTGTAGAGAACAAGGTTGGAGACTGGGGTTAAGAGGTACCAATGCAGAGAGCAGAGGTTGTAGACTGGGGTGCAGAAAGAATGTTACAGAGAGCACAGGTTGGAGACTGAGGTGTAGAAGGAGTGTTAAAGAGAGCAGAGTTTGGAAATTGAGGTGTAGAAGGACCCTTACAGAAAGCAGAGTTTAGACACTTCCATACAGAAGGACTGTTACAGAGAGCAGATCTCGGAGACTGCGGAACAGCAAGACTGTTGCAGAGGACAGAAGTTGGAGACTGGAGTGGAGAAGGAATGTTACAGAGAGCAGAATTTGGAGACTGGGGGGCAGAAGGATCTTACAGAGAGCAGAGTATGGAGACTGTGGTGCAGAAGGACTGTTGCACAGAGCAGAATTTGGAGACTGGGGTCCAGAAGGATCGTTGCAGACAGCAGATTTTAGAGATTGAGGTGCAGATGGACTGTTACAGAGAGAAGAGTTTGGAGACTGAGGTGCAGAAGGACAGTTACAGAGAGCAGAGTTTAAAAACTGGTATGCAGAAGGACTTTTACAGAGAGAAGAGTTTGGAGACTGAGGTGCAGAAGGACAGTTACAGAGAGCAGAGTTTAAAAACTGGTATGCAGGGGCTGGGATGTGGCTCAAGCGGTAGCGCGCTCGCCTAGCATGCGTGCGGCCCGGGTTCGATCCTCAGCAGCACCACATACCAACAAAGATGTTGTGTCCGCCGAGAATTAAGAAAAAATAAATAAATGTTAAAATTCTCTCTCTCTCTCTCTCTCTGTCCCCCTCTCTCACTCTCTCTTTAAAAAAAAAAATAAAAAAATAAAAACTGGTATGCAGAAGGACTTTTACAGAGAGCAGAGGTTGGAGACTGGGGTTCAGATGGATCTTACAGAGAGCAGAGTTTGGAGACTGGGGTGTAAAAGGAATCTTGCAAAGAGCAGATGTTGGAGACTGGAATGGAGAAGAATTGTTGCAGAGAGAAGAGGTTGGAGACTGGAGTGCATAAGGATCTTACAGAGGTCAGAGGTTCGTGACTAGGGTTCAGAAGGACTCTTGCCGAGAGCAGAGGTTGGAGACTGGGGTGGAGAAAAATCATAGCAGAGAGAAGAGGTTGGAGACTGGGGTTCTGAAGGCCTGTTACAGAGAGCAGATTCGATACTGGGTTGCAAAAATCCTGTTATAGAGAGCAGAGGTTGGAAACGGTTCTGCAGACAGACTGTTACAGAGAGCAGAGTTTGGAGACTGGGTTGCAGAAGGGTCTTACAAAGAGCAGAGGTAGGAGACTCAGTTGCAGAAAGATCGTTGCAGAGAGCAGAGTTTTTAGACTGAGTTGCTGAAGGACTGTTGCAGAGAGGAGATGTTGGAGACTGGTGTGCAGAAGAACTGTTACAGAGAGCAGAGTTTGGAGACTGGGTTGGAAAAGAATCCTACAGAGAGCAGAGGTTGAAGAATCAGGTGCAGAAAGACTGATACAGAGAGTAGATGTTGGAGACTGAGGTGCAGAAGTAACGTTGCAGAATACAGAGTGTTGAGACTGAGATGCACAAGGATTGTTACAGAGAGCAGAGGTTGGAGACTGGGGTGCAGAAAGATTGTTGCAGATAGCGGATTTTGGAGACTGGGGTGCATAAGGACTGTTATAGAGAGCAGAGTTTGGAGACTGGGGTGCAGAAGGAGTGATACAGAAAGCAGAGATTGGAGTCTGGGGTGCAAAAAGACCGTTACAGAGAGCAGAGGTTGGATTCTGCAGTATAGGAGGACTGTTACAGAGAGCAGAGTTTGGAAACTGGGTGGATAAAAACTGTAAATGAGAGCTGATGTTGGTAACTAGGGTGCCGAAGGACTGTTGCAGAGAGCAGAGTTCTGAGACTGGGGTGCAGAAGAACTGTTGCGGAGAGCAGAGGTTGGAGACTGGGGTGCAGAAGGATAGTTACAGAGAGCAGAGGTTGGAGACAGCGGTGCAGAAGGATCTTACAGAGAGCAGAATTTGAAGACTAAGGTGCAGACGGACTGTTAAAGAGAGCAGAGGTTGGAGACTGAGTTGTAGATGGACTGTTACAGAGAGCAGAGGTAGGAGACTGGGGTGCAGAAGGTTCATTCCAGACAGCAGAGTTTTCAGGCAGAGTTGAGATGGACTGTTGCAGAGAGCATATGTTGGAGACTGGGGGGCAGAAGGACTGTTGCAGAGAGCTGAGGTTGGAGACTGGGTTGTAGAAGGACTGTTACAGAGAGCAGAGTTTGGAGATTCTGGTGCAGAAGGACTGTTACAGAAAGAAGAGTTTGGAAATTGGAATGCAGAAGGACCGTTAAAGAGAGCAGAGGTTGTAGACTGCGGTAAAGGACTGTTTCCAAAAGCAGAGGTTGGAGACTGGGGTGCAGAACGACTGTTACAGAGAGCAGAGGTTGGAGACTGAGGTGTAGAAGGAGTGTTACAGAGAGCAGAGTTTGGAGACTTAGGTGCAGAAGGACTGTTACAGAAAGCAGAGGTTGGAAATTTGGGTGTAGAAGGACCGTTAAGGAGAGCAGAAGTTGGAGACTGTGGTACAGAAGGACTTTTACACAGAGCAGAACTCGGAGACTGGGGAGCAGCAGGACTTTTGCAGAGGAAAGAAGTTGGAGACTGAGGTGGACAAGGAATATTACAGAGAGCAGAGTTTAGTAACTGGAGTGCAGAAAAATCTTACAGAGAGCAGAGGTTGGAGACTGTGGTGCAGTAGGACTGTTGCACAGAGCAGAAGTTGGAGACTGGGGTCTTTGAGGATCGTTGCAGACAGCAGATTTTAGAGACTGAGGTGCAGATGTACTGTTACAGAGAGCAGAGTTTGGAGACTGAGGTGCAGAAAGACAGTTACAGAGATCAGAGTATGGATTTTGGTGTGTAGAAAGAGTGTTTCAGAGAGCACAGGTTGGAGACTGGGGTTCAGATGGATCTTACAAAGAGCAGAGATTAGATACTGGGTTGCAAAAAGACTGTTGCAGAGAGCAGATGTTGGAGACTGGGATAGACAAGAATCGGTGCAGGGAGAAGAGGTTGAAGACTGGAGTGCCTAAGGATCTTAGAGAGAGCAGAGTTTGGTGACTAGGGTGCAGGAATGTTGCCAAGAGCAGAGGTTGGAGACTGGGGTGGAGAAAAATCATTGAAGAGAGAAGAGGTTGGAGACTGGGGTTCTGAAGGCCTGTTACAGAGAGCAGAGGTTCGAGACTGGGTTGTAAAATTCCTGTTACAGAGAGTAGAGGTTGGAAACTGTTCTGCGGAAGGAGTGTTACAGAGAGCAGAGTTTGGAGACTGGGTTGTAGAAGGGTCTTACAGAGAGCAGAGGTAGTACACTGAGGTACAGAAGGATCGTTGCAGAGAAGAGTTTTTAGACTGAGTTTCTGAAGGAGTCTTGCAGAGAGCAGATGTTGGAGACTGGTGTGCAAAAGGATTCTTGCAGAGAGCAGAGGTTGGAGACTGGGGTGAAGAAGGATCGGTGCAGAGAGCAGAGGTTGGAGACTGGTGTGCAGAAGGACTGTTACAGAGAGCAGAGTTTGGAGACTGGGTTGAAGAATAATATTACAGAGAGCAGAGGTTAAAGAATCAGGTGCAGAAAGACTGTTACAGAGAGTAGATGTTGGAGACTGAGGTGCAGAAGTAACGTTGCAGAGTACAGAGTTTGGAGACTGAGGTGCAGTAGGATTGTTACAGAGAGCAGAGGTTGGAGACTGGGGTGCAGAAGGACTGTTGCAGAGAGCGGACTTTGGAGACTTGGGTGCAGAAGGACTGTAATAGCGAGCAGAGGTTGGAGACTGGAGTGCAGAAGGAGTGATACAGAAAGCAGAGATTGGAGTCTGGGTGCAGAAAGACCGTTACAGAGAGCAGAGGTTGGATTCTGCAGTACAGAAGGACTGTTACAGAGAGCAGAGTTTTGAAACTCGGGTGGAGAAAGACTGCAAAAGAGAGCTGATGTTGGTAACTAGGGTGCCGAAGGACTGTTGCAGAGAGCAGATTTTTGAGACTGGGGTGCAGAAGAACTGTTGCGGAGAGCAGAGGTTGGAGACTGGGGTACAGAAGGACTGTTACAGAGAGCAGAGTTTGGAGAGAGCGGTGCAGAAGGATCTTACAGAGAGCAGAATTTGGAGATTGAGGTGCAGAAGGACTGTTGTAGAGATCAGAGCTTTGAGACTGGGGTGCAGTAGGATCATTGCAGAGAGCAGAGGTTAAAGATTGGGGTGCAGAAGGATCGTTGCAGAGAGTAGAGGTTAGAGACTTGCGTGCAGAAGGCCTGTTACAGAGAGGAGAGGTTGGAGACTGGGTGCAGAAGGACTGGTAAAGAGAGCAGATTTTGAAAACTGGTTTGCTGAAGGATCTTACAGAGAGCGGAGTTTGGAGACAAGGTGCAGGTGGACTGTTACAGAGAGCAGTGGTTGTAGACTGGGGTGCAGAAGGATCGTGGAGAGCAGAGGTTTCAGACTGAGGTGCAGAAGGACTGTTACAGAAAGCAGAGGTTTTAAATTGGGGTGCAGAAGGACCGTTACAGAGAGCAGAGGTTGAAAACTACCGTATAAAAGGACTGTTACAGAGAGCAGAGGTGGGAGACTTGGCTCAGAAGGAATGTTAGAGAAAGCACAGGTTGGAAACTGAGGTGAAGAAGGATAGACACAGAGAGCAGATGTTGAAGATTGGGGTTCAGCAGGACTCATACAGAAAGCAGAGGTTGGAGACTGGGGTGCAGATGGGACCTTTACAAAGAGCAGAGTTTGGTGAATGCGGTACAGAAGGACTGTTACAGAGAGCAGATATTGGAGACTGGAGAGCAGAAGGACTGTTGCAGAGGACAGAGTTTGAAGACTTGGGTGCCGCAGGACTCTTGCAGAAAGCAGAGGTTGGCGACTAGGCTGAATAAGGAATGTTAGAAAGAGCAGTGTTTGGAAACTGGAGTGCAGAAAGTACTTACAGAGAGCAGAGGTTGGAGACTGTGGTGCAGAAGGACTGTTGCAGAGAGCAGACGTTGGAGACTGGGTCCAGAAAAATTGTTGCAGAGAGCAGAGTTTGCAGACTGTGATGCAGAAGGCTGTTGCAGAGAGCAAAGGTTGGAGACTGAGGTGCAGAAGGACTGTTACAGAGAGGACATATTGGAGATTGGGGTTCAGATGGATCTTAGAGACAGCAGAGGTCGGAGACTGAGGTGCAGAAGGATTTTAACAGACAGCAGAGGTAGGAGACTGGGGTGCAGGAGGTTCGTTTCAGACAGCAGAGATTTCAGACTGTGTGCAGAAGGACTGTTGCAGAGACCAGATGTTAAAGACTTTGGTGAAGAAGGACTGTTGCAGAGAGCAGAGGTTGGAGACTGGGGTAAGAATAATCGTTGCAGAAAGAAGAGATTGAAACTGGTGTGCAGAAGGAATGTTACAGAGAGCAGAGTTGGGAAACTGGATTGGCGAAGGATCCCACAGAGAGCAGAGGTTGGAGACTGAAGTGAAGGAGTACTGTTACAGAGAGTATAGGTTGGAGAATGAAGTGCAGAAGGACCGTTGCAGAGAACAGAGTTTGCAGACTGAGGTGCAGAAAGATTGTTACAGAGAGCAGAGTTTGGAGACTGGGGTGAAGAAGGCCTATTACATAAGGCAGAGGTTGAAGACTGAGGTGCAGAAGGACTGTTTCAGAGATGAGAGGTTGCAGACTGGGGTTTAGTTGCATCATTGCAGAGAGCAGAGGTTGGAGACAGGCGTGCAGAATGATCGTTGCATAGAGCAGACTTTGGAGACTGGCGTGCAGAATGCCTGTTACATAGAGTAGAGGTTAAAGACTGGAGTGCAGAAGGACTGTTATACAGAGCAGTGTTTGGAGACTGGGTTGCTGAAGGAAGTTACAGAGAACAGTGGTTGGAGACTGAGCTGCAGGTGGACTGGTACAGAGAGCAGTGTTTGGAGACTGGGGTGCAGAAGAATCATGGTTAGCAGATGTTTCAGACTGAGATACTGGTGAACTTTTACAGAGAGCAGTAGTTGAAGACTGGGGTGTAGAAGGATGGTTAAGAGAGCAGAGTTTGGAGACTCAGGTGCATAAAAACTGTTACAGGAAGAAGAGTTTGGAAATTAAGTTGCAGAAGGACCCTTACAAAGAGCAGAGTTTGGAGACTGCGGTATAGGACTGTTACCTAGAGCAGAGGTTGGAGACTGGGTGCATAAGGACTCTTACATAAAGCATATGTTGGAGACTGAGGTGCATAAGGATAGATAAAGTGAACAGATTTTGGAGACTGGGGTGGAAAAGGAATGTTATAGAGAGCAGAGTTTGGAAAATGGAGTGCAGAAGGAACTTACAGAAAGCAGAGGTTGGAGACTGTGATGCAGAAGAACTGTTGCTGAGAGCAGAGTTTGGTGACTGGGTCCAGAAAGAATGTTGCAGAGACCAGATTTTAGAGACTGGGGTGTAGAAGGACTATTACAGAGAGCATAGGTTGGAGACTGAGGTGCGGAAGTACTGTTACCGAAAGCAGATGTTGGAAATTGGGGTGCAGAAGGACTGTTACAAAGACCACAGTTTGGAGACTGTGGTATAGAAAAACTGTTACAGAGAGAACAGGTTGGAGACTAGGGTGTAGAAGGAAAGTTACAGAGGCACAGGTTAAAGACTGAGATGCAGAAGGATAGACACAGAGAGCAGAGTTTTGAGACTGATGTTCAGAAGAACTGATACAGAAATCAAAGTTTGAAGACTGGGTTGCCGAAGGAGTGTTACAGAGAACAGATGTTGGAGACTGGGAGAAGAAGGACTGATGCATAGGACAGAGGTTTGAGACTGGGGTGCTGCAGGACACTTGCAGAAAACAGAGGTTAAAGACTGGTTTGGAGAAGGAAGGTTACAAAGAGCAGAATTTGGAAACTGGAGTGCAGATGGATCTTACAGAGAGAAGAGGTTGGAGACTGTGGTGCAGAATGACTCTTCCAGAGAATAGAGGTTGGAGACTGGGGTCCAGAATGATTGTTTCAGAGAGCAGAGTTTGAGGACTGGGGTGCAGAAGTTCGGTTGCAGAGAGCAGAAGTTGGAGACTGGGGTGCAGAAGGACTGTTGCAGAAAGCAGAGGTTAGAGACTAGAGTGCAGAAGGACTGTTAAAGAGAGCAGAGGTAGGAGACTGAGGTGCAGAATGACTGTTACAGAGAGCATATGTTGGAGACTGGGGTGCAGAAGGACTGTTAGAGAGAGCAGAGTTTGGAGACTGGTGTTCAGATGGATCTTACAGAGAGCAGAGTTTGGAGACTGGCTTGCAGAAGGCCTGTTACAGAGAGCAGAGGTTTGAGACTGAGGTGCAGGTGGAATGTTACAGAGAGCAGAGTTTGAGTCTGAGGTGTAGAAGGACTGTTACAGAGAGGAGAGTTTGGAGACTCATTTGCAGAAGGACTGTTACAGAAAGCAGAGGTTCGAAATTGGGCTGCAGAAGGACCATTACAAAGAGCAGAGGTTGGAGACTGCGGTATAGGTCTGTTACCAATAGCAGAGGTTGGAGACTGGGGTGCAGAAGGTCTCTTACATAGAGCACAGGTTGGAGATTGAGGTGCAGAAGGATAGATACAGAGAACAGAGGTTGGAGACTGGGGTTCAGACAGACTGATACAGATAGCAGAGATGGAGACTGGGGTGTAGAAGGATCGTTCCAAAGAGCAGAGGTTGGAGACTGCGATACAGAAGAACTGTTACAGAGAGCAGATCTCGGAGTCTGGGGAGCAGAAAAACTGTTGCAGAGGACAGATGTTGGAGACTGGGGTGGAGAAAAAATGTTACAGAGAGCAGAGTTGGGAAACTGGAGTGCAGAAAGATCTTAAAGAGAGCAGAGTTTGGAGACTGTGGTGCAGAAGGACTGTTGCAAAGAGCAGACATTGGAGACTGGGTTCCAGACGAATCGATCAAGACGCAGATTTTAGAAACTTGGGTGAAGAAGGACTGTTACACAGAGCAGAGTTTGAGACTGTGGTGCAGAAGGACTGTCATAGAAGAGCAGAGTTTGGAGACTGGGGTGCAGAAAAACTTTTACAGAGAGTAGAGTTTGGAGTTTGGGTTATAGAGAGAATGTTACAGAGAGAAGGTTCTTACAGAGAGCAGAGTTTGGATACTGGGGTTAAAAAGAACTGTTGCAGAGACCAGATGTTGGGAGACTGGGGTGAAGAAGAATCGTTGCAGAGAGCCGAGGTTGGAGAATGGGGTGCAGAAGAATCGTTGCAGAGAGCAGGTTTTGGAAACTGGGTGTAGAAG
>NW_027522484.1:0-71957 GCF_052094955.1 Ictidomys tridecemlineatus | reverse complement strand
GGCCTGCTAGAGAGAGAAGAGTTTGGAGACTGGCCTGCAGAAGGCCTGTTACAGAGAGAAGAGGTGGGAGACTGAGGTGCCGAAGGACAGTTATACAGGGCAGAGTTTGGAGACTGGGTTGCTGAAGGTTCTTACAGAGAGCAGAGTTTGGAGACTGAGGTGCAGGTGGACTGTTACAGAGAGCAGTGTTCGGTGACTGGGTTGCAGAAGTTTCGTGAAGAGAGCAGAGGTGTCAGACTGAGGTTCAGTAGGACTGTTACAGAGAACAGAGTTTGGAGACTGAGGTGTGGAAGCACTGTTACAGAGAGCAGAGTTTGGAGACTGAGGTGCAGAAGGACTGTTACAGAAAGCAGAGGTTGGAAATTCGGGTGCAGAAGGACCGTTATAGAGACCAGAGGTTGGAGACTGTGGTATAGAAAAACTGTTACGCAGAGCAGAGGTTAGAGACTGGGGTGCAGAAGGAATGTTACAGAGAGCAGAGTTTGGAGACTGGGTGGCAGAAGGATCTTACATAGAGCAGAGATTGGAGACTGAGGTGCAGAAGAAATGTTACTGAGAGCAATGGTTGGAGACTGGTGTGCAGAAGGATTTTTGCAGGGAGCAGAGTTTGGAGACTGACATGCTGAAGGACTCTTGCAGACAACAGAGGTTGGAGAATGGGGTGCAGAAAGATTGTTACAGAGAGCAGAGGTTGGAGACTGGGGTGAAAAAGGACTGTTACGAAGATCAGAGTTTGGAGACTGGGGTGCAGAAGGATCTTTCAGAGTGCAGAGGTCTGCGGTGCAGACGAACTGTTGCACAGAGCAGAGGTTTAAGACTGGGGTGCAGAAGGACTGTTTCAGAGAGCAGACTTTTGAGACTTTGTTGCAGAAAGATCCTACATAAAGCAGAGGTTGAAGACTGAAGTGCAGAAGAAATATATCCAGAGCCGTGTTTGGATATTGGGGTGCAGATCGATTGTTGCCGAGACCATAGGTTGGAGACTGTCGTGCAGAAGGACCATTCCAGAGAGCAGAGGTTTGAGACTGGTGTGGAGAAGGAATGTTACAGAGAGAAGAGTTTGGAAACTGGGGTGTAGAACTATCTTACAGAGAGCAGAGGTTGGAGACTGGGATTCAGAAGGACTGTTACAGAGAGCAGAGGTTGCAGACTGAGTTGCAGAAAGACTGTTACAGAAAGTAGAGTTTAGAGACTGTGGTGCACAAGGATCCTTTCAGAGATCAGAGTTTTCAGACTGATGTATACAAAAACTGTTACAGAGAGCAGATGTTGGGGACTGGGGTGCAGAAGGATCGTTGCAGAGAGCAGAGGCTAGAGACTGGGGTGCAATAGGACCATTGCAGAGGTCAGAGTTTGGGAACTGTGGTGCAGAAAGATTGTTACAGAGAACAGAAGTTGGATACTGGGGTGCAAAAGGACTGTTGCAGAGAGCAGAAGTTGGAAACTGAAGTTTAGAAAGACTGTGGCAGAGAGCAGAGGTTGTAGACTGGGGTGCAGAAGGACTGTTGCAGACAGCAGAGTTTGAAGACTGAGGTGCAGAAGGACTGTTACAGAGAGCAGAGGTTGGAGACAGGGGTGGAACTAGACTGTTATAGAGAGCAGAGTTTGGAGACTGGGGTAGAGAAGGATCGTTGCAGAGAACCGAGTTTTCAGACTGAGGTGCAGAAGGACTGTTGGAGATTACAGATGTTGAAGACTGGGGTTCAGAAGGATCTTTGCAGAGAGCAGAGGTTTGAGACTGGGGTGCAGAAGGACTGTTACAGAGAACAGAGTTTGGAGAATGCGGTGCGAAGGCCTTTTATAGAGAGAAGAGTTTGGTGAAAGGATGCAAAATGATTGTTACAGAGAACAGAGTTTGGAGACTGGGTTGCAGAAGGATCTTACAGAGAGCAGAGGTTGGAGACTGAGGTGCAGAAGAACTGTTACAGAAAGCAGAATTTAGATACTGTGGTGCACAAAAATCCTTGCAGATATCCGAGTTTTCAGAGTGATGTACACAAGGACTGTTGCAGAGAGCAGATGTTGGAGACTTGGGTGCATAAGGATCGTTGCAGAGAGCAGAGTCTAGAGACTGGGTTGCAATAGGACCATTTCAGAGGTCAAAGTTTGGGAACTGAGGTGCAGAAAGATTGTTACAGAGAACAGAAGGTGGATACTGGGGTGCAGAAGGACTGTTGCAGAGAGCAGAGGTTGGAAACTGGGGATTAGGAAGACTGTGGCAGAGAGCAGAGGTTGTAGACTGGGGTGCAGAAAGACAGTTACAGAGAGCAGAGTGTGGAAACAGGGTTGCAGAAGGATCTTACTGAGAGCAGAGTTTGGAGACTGAGGTGGAACAAGACTGTTACAGAGAGACTGGGTTGCAGAAGGATCTTACAGAGAGCAGAGGTTGGAGACTGAGGTGCAGAATGACTGTTACCGAGAGTGACGGTTGGAGACTGAGGTGCAGAAGGACCATTGCAGAGAGCATAGGTGGAGACAGAGGTGCAGAAGGATTGTTACAGAAAGAACAGGTTGGAGACTGGGGTGCAGAAGGACTGTTGCAAATTGCAGAGGTGGGAGAATGAGGTGAAGGAGGACTGTTGCAGGGTGCAGGTGTTGGAGACTTGGGTGCAGAAAAGTTTTGAAGAGAGCAGAATTTGGAGACTGAGGTGCAGAATAACAGTTACAGAGAACAGAGTTTGGAGACTGGGGTTCAGAAGGACTGATACAGAGAGCAGATGTTGGAGACTGAGGTGCAGAAAGAATGTTACAGAGAGCAAAGGTTGGAGACTGGGGTGCAGAATTACTGATACAGAAAGCAGAGGTCGATACTGGAGTGCAGAAGAACCATTACAGAGAGCAGACGTTAGAGAATGGGCTGCAGAAGAACGGTTACAGAGAGCAGAGTTTAGAGAATGGGGTGCAGAAGTAAGGTTGCAGAGTTCAGAGGTTGGAAACAAAGGTGCAAAAGGACAGTTACATAAAGCAGAGGTTGGAATCCGTGGTACAGAAGGACTTATACAGAAAGCAGAGGTTTGAGACTGGGGTGCAGAAGGACCGTTAGAGAAAGCAGAGGTTGGAGACTGCAGTACAGAAGGACTGTTACAGAGAGCAGAGGTTTGAGACTGGAAAGTAGAAGGACTGTTGCAGAGAACAGATGTTGTAGACTGGGTTGTAGCAGAACCGTTGAGGAAAGCAGAGGTTGTAGACTGGGTTGGAGAAGAATGTTACTGAGAGCAGAGTTTGGAAACTGCAGTGCTGAACGACCTTACAGAGAACAAAGGTTGGAGACTGGGGTGCAGAAGGAGTGTTGCAGAGAGCAGAGGTTAGAGACAGGGGTGCAGAAGGACGGTTGCAGAGAGTAGAGATGGAGACTGAGGTGCAGAAAAACAGTTACAGAGAGCAGAGGTGGAGTCTGGTGTTCAGAAGAATCATTGAAGAGAGCAAAAGTTGGAGACTGAGTTGAAGAAGAATCTTTGAAGAGAGCAGAGGTGGAGACTGGGCTTCAGAAGGATTATTACAGAGAGAAGAGGTGGGAGACTGCGGTGCAGAAGGACTGTTACAGAGAGCACAGGTTGGAGACTGGGGTGCAGAAGGAATGTTGCAGAAAGAAGAGGTTGGAGACTGGGGCACATAAGGACTGTTGCAGATAGCAGAGTTTGGATATGAGGTGCAGAAGGACTGTTACAGAGAGCAGAGGTTGTAGACTGGGGTTCAGAAGGACTGATACAGAAAGCAGAGGTTGGAGATGGGGGTGCAGAAAGACCGTTACAGAGAGAAGAGTTTGAAGACTGCGGTACAGAAGGACTGTTACAGAGAGTAGAGGGTGGTGACTGGGGTGCAGAAGGAGTGTTGCAAAGAACAGAGTTTGGAGACTGAGGTGAAGAAGGACTGTTACAGATAGCAGAATTTTTAGATAAGGTTGCAGAAGGATCTTAGAGACAGCAGAGATTGTAGACCGAGGTGCAGCAGGACTGTTACAGAGAGCAGATGTTGGAGACTGGGGTGCAGAAAGATTTTTATAGCGAAAAGACTTTAGAGACTGGGGTGCAGAAGGCCTGTTACGGAGAGGAGAGTTGGGAGAAGGTGTGCAGAAGGACTGTTACAGAGGGCAGAGTTTGGAGTCTGGGTTGCAGATGGTACATACAGAGTGCAGTTGTTGCAGAGTGAGGTGCAGAGGGACTGTTACAGAGAGCAGATGTTGGAGACTGAGGCACAGAAAGATTTTTAAAGAGAGCAGAATTTGGAGACTGGGGGTCAGAAGGAACGCTTTCAGATACCAGAGGTTGTATACTGGGGTGTACAAGAACTTTTGCCGAAACCAGAAGTTGGAATCTGGGGTGCTGAAGGACTGTTGCAGAGAACAGATGTAGGAGACTGAGATGCAGAAGGACTGTTACAAAGAGCAGAGGTTTGCGACTGTGGTGCAGAAGGACTGATACAGAGAGCAGAGTTTCGAAACTGAGGTGCAGAAGGCCTGTTACAGAGAGCAGAGGTTGGAGACTGGGGTGCAGAAGGGCTCTTAGAGAAAGCAGAGTTTGGAGACTGGGTTGCAGAAGGATCCTACATAGAGCAGAGTTTGGAGACTGAGATGAAGAAGGACTGTTACGGAGAGCAGAGTTTGGAGACTGGGGTGCTGAAGGATCATTGGAGACAGCAGAGTTTTCCAGACTGACGATCAGAAGGACTGTTGCAAGATCAGATGTTGGGGAATTGGGTGTAGAAAGACTGTTGCAGAGACCAGATGTTGGATACTGGGATGCAGAAGGATCATTGCAGAGTGCAGAGGTTGGACACTGGGGTGCAGAAGGACTGTTACACAGAGCACAGGTTGAAGACTGAGGTGAAGAAGGAATGTTACAGAGAGCAGATGTGGGAGACAGGGGTGTAAGAACAGATACAGAGCAGAAGTTGGAGACTGAGGTACAGAAGAACTGTTACAGAGAGCAGAGGTGGGAGACTCGGGTGCAGAAGGATTATTGCAGAGAGCAGAGTTTTCAGATTGAGGTACAGAAGAACTGTTGCAGAGAGCAGATGTTGGAGATTGCTTTGCATAAGGACTGATGCAGCGAGCTGAGGTTGGAGACTGGGGTGCAGAGGGATTGTTTCAGAGAGCAGAGGTTGGAGACTGGGGTGCAGAAGGACTGATACAGAGAGCAGAGTTTGGAAACTGGGTGCAGCAGGTCTTTTGCAGAGAGCAGAGTGTAGAGACTGGGTTGCAGAAGGATCTTACATAGAGCAGAGGTTGGAGACTGAGGTGTAGAAGCACTGTAACAGAGAGTAGATATTGGAGACTCATGTGCAGAAGGACCATTGCAGAGAGCAGAGGTTGTAGAAGGAGGTGCACAAGGATTGTTAGCAAGAGCAGAGGTTGGAGACTGGGGTCTAGAAGGATTGATACAGAAAGCAGAGGTTGAAGACTCCTGTGTAGAAGTACCCTTATAGAGACCAGATGTTGGAGAATTCAGTACAGAAAGACTGTTATAGAGAGCAGAGGTTGGAGACTAAGGTGCAAAAGGACTTTTGCAGCGAGCAGAGGATGGAGACTGGGGTACAGTAGGACTGTTGCAGAGAGCAGAGGTTGCAGACTGAGTTGCAGAAGGACTGTTACAGAGGGAAGAGTTTTGAGACTGTGGTGAAAAACGACAGATACAGTTTGAAGACTGGGGTGTAGAAGGACTGTTGCAGAGAGCAGAGTTTGGAGACTGGGTTGGAGAAGAACAGTTGTAAATAGCAGATGTTGGAGACTGTGGTGCAGAAGGAATGTTCCAGAGAGCAGAAATTAGAGACTGGTGTGCATATGGACTATTGCATAGAGCAGAGGTTGCAGACTGAGGTGCAGAATGCCTTATACAGACAGCAGAGTTTCGAGAATGTAGTGCAAAAGGACTGATACAGAAAATAGAGGTTGAATAATGTGGTGCAGAAGGACAGTTACAGAGAACAGAGTTTGGAGACTTCAGTACAGAAAGACTGTTACAGAGAGCAGAGGTTTTAGACTGGGGGTGCAGAATAACTATTGTAGCGATCAGAATTTGAAGACTGGGGTGCAGACGGACCATGCAGAAAGCAGAGTTTGGAGACTGTGTTTCAGAAGGATCTTACAGAGAAAAGAGTTTGGACACTGAGTTGCATAAGGACTGTTGCAGAGTGTAGAGGTTTGAGATTGGGGCGCAGTAGGACTGTTGAAGAGAACAGAGGTTGGAGTCTTAGGTACAGAAGGACTGTTACAGAGAGCAGAGGTTGGAGACTGGGGTGCAGAATGACTGATACATAACACAGAGTTTCAGACTCGGGTGCGGAAGGACCCTTACAGAGAGCAGAGGTTAGAGACTGGGTTGGAGAAGGACTCTTACAGAGAACAGAGGTTGAAGACTGCGGTACAGAAGAACTGTTGTTGACAACGAGGTTGGAGACTCGGGTGCAGAGGGACCATTGCAGAGAGCAGTTATTGGAGACTTCAATACAGAAGGACTGTTACAAAGAACAGAGGTTGGAGAACTGGGGTGGAGAAGAACTGTTGCAGAGAGCAGAGATTGCAGAGTGAGGTGCAGAAGGACTTTTACAGAGAGCAGAGTTTGGAGACTGTGGTTCAGAAGGACTGATACAAAAAGCAGAGGTTGGAGACTGGGGTGAAGAAGGACCCTTACAGAGAACAAAGGTTGAAGACTGCGGTACAGAAGAAGTGTTTTTGAGAACAAAGTTGGAGACTGTGGTGCAGAGGGACAATTGCAGGAGCAGAGGTTGGAGACTGGGGTGCAGATGGAATGGTACAGAGAGCACATGTTGGAAACTGTGGTACAGAATGATCTTACAGAGAGCAGAATTTGGAGACTGGGTTGCAGAAAGACTGTTGCAAAATAGATGTTGGAGACTGGGGTGCAGAAGAATCTTTGCAGAGAGCAGATTATGAAGACTGGGGTATAGAAGGACTGTTCCAGAGAGCAGAGGTTGGAGACTGAGGTGCAGAAAAACTGTTGCAGAGAGCAGTTGTTGAAGACTGAGGTGCAGAAGACTGTTTCAGAGAGCAGAGTTTTGAGACTGGGGTGCAGAAGGAGTGATATAGAGAGCAGAGGTTGGAGACTGAGGTGCAGAAGGAAAGTTACAGAGAGAAGACCTTGGAGACTGGGGTGCAGAAGGACTGATACCGAAAGCACAGGTGGGAGACTGGGGTCAAGAAGGACCGTTACAGAGAGCAGAGGTACGAGACTGCAGTAAAAAAGGACTGTTACAGAGAGCAGATGTTGAAGACTGTGGTACAGAAGGGCTGTTGCAGAGAACAGAAGTTGGAGACTGGGTTGCATAAAGACCATTGCTGAGAGCAGAGTTTGGAGACTGATTTGCAGAAGGATTGTTACACAGAGTAGAATTTGGAGACTTGGGTGCAGAAGGATCTTTCAGAGAGCTGAGTTTGGGGACTGGGGTACAGAAGCACTGTTGCAGAGAGAAGAGTTTGGAGACTTGGGTGCAGAAGGATCGTTGCAGAGAGAAGAGGTTGGAGTCTGTGATTTAGAAGGATCGTTGCAGAGAGCAGAGGTTGGAGACTGAGGTGAAGAAGGACTGTTACAAAGAGCAGAATTTGGAGACTGGGGTGCAAGACTAATACAGAAATCAGATGTTGGAGCCTGGGGTGCAAAATGATTGTTTCAGACAGCAGAGGTTGAAGACTGGGTTGCAGAAGGACTGTTGCAGAGAGCAGAATTTGGAGACTTAGGTGCAGAAGGACTGTTAGAGCAGAGCTTGGAGACTAGGATGCAGAAGGACTGTTGCAGAGAACAGAGGTTGAAGACTGGGGTGCAGAAGGATCGTGGAAGAGAGCAGAGTTTTCAGACTGAGGTGCAGAAGGACAAATTCAGAGAGCAGATGTTGGAGCCTGGGGTGCAGAGGGGCTGTTGCAGAGAGCACAAGTTGGAGACTTGTCTGCAGAAGGACTGTATCAGAGAGGAGATGTTGGAGACTGGGGTGCAGAAAGCCTGTTACAGAGAGCAGAGTTTGGAGAAGGGGTGCAGAAGGACCGTTGCACTTAGCAGATGTTGGAGATTTGGATGCAGAAGGCCTGTTAAAGAGAGAAAAGGTTGGAGACTGGTGTGCACAAGGACCAATGCAGAGAGCAGTGTTTGAAGACTGAGGGGTGCAGAAGGACTGTTAAGGAGCAGAGGTTGGAGACTTGGGTGTAGAAAGACTGTTGCAGAGAGCAGAGGTTGTAGATTGGCATGCAGAAGGACTGTTGCAAAGAGCAGAATTTCAAGACTGAAGTTCATAAGTGCTGGTACAGTGAGCCGAGGTTGGAACTTGAGTGCAGAAGGACTGATACAGAAAGCAGAGGTTGGTGTCTGGGGTGCAAGAGAACAGTTACAGTGAGCAGAGGTTGGAGCCTGCAGTACAGAAGGACTGTTACATAGAGCAGACGTTGGAGAGTAAGGTGCAGAAGGACAGTTACAGAGAGCACAGTTTTGAGACTGGGGTGAAGAAAAAATGTTGCAGAGAGCAGAGTTTGGAGACTGGCGTGCAGAAGAATTTTGCAGAGAGCAGAGGTTTGAGCCTGAGGTGCAGAAGGACAGTTGCAGAGAGCAGAGTTTGGAAAATGCAGAACATTAGGACTGTTACAGAGAGTAGAGGTTGGAAACTGGGGTGCAGAAGGAATGTCACAGAGAGTAGAGTTTGGAAACTGGGTTGCAAAAGAATCTTATAGAGGCAAGAGGTTGGAGACTGTGGTGCAGAAGGACTGATGCAGAGAGCAGACGTTGGAGACTGTGGTGCTGAAGGATCATTGCAGAGAGTAGAGGTTGGAGACTTGGGTGTAGAATGACTGTTGCAGAGAGCAAAGGTCTGAGACTATGGTGCAGAAGGACTGTTTAAGAGAGCAGAGGTTGGAGACTGAGGTGCAGAAGGACCGTTACAGAGAGCAGAAATTGGCTGGGGTGCAGAAGAACTGATACAATAAGCAGAGTGTGGAGACTGGGGTGCAGAAGGACCTTTACAAAGAGCAGAGGTTGGAGTCTGGGGTGCAGAAAAACTTTTGCAAAGAGCAGATGTTGGAGACTGGGGTGGAGAAGGAATGTTGTAGAGAGCAGATGGTGGAGACTGAGGTGCAGAAGGACTGTTACAGAGAGCAGATGTAGAAGCCTGGGATGCAGAAGGACTGATACAGAAAGCAGAGTTTGGATACTGGGTTGCAGAAGGACGGTTACAGTGAGAAGAGTTTGGAAACTGCAGTACAGAAGGACTGTTACAGAGAGTAGAGGTTGGAGACTAGGGTATAAAAGGACTGTTGGAGAGATCAGATGTTGGAGACTTGGGTGCAGAAGGACTGTTGCAAAGAGGAGGTTGGAAACTGGGGTGCAGAAGAACTGTTGCAAGGTGCAGAGTTTCAAAATTGGGGTGCAGAGACTGTTGCAGAGAGCAGAAGTTGGAGACTGAGGTGGAGAAAGACTTTTGCAGAGAGAACAATTTGGAGACTGAGGTGCATAAGGACTGTTACAGAGAGCAGAGGTTAGAGCCTTGAGTGCAGAAGGACTGATACAGAAAGCAGAGGTTGGAGACTGCAGTGCAGAAGGACCATTACAGAGAGTAGAGGTTAGAGACTGGGGTGCAGAATACCTGTTGTAGAGAACAGAGTTTGGAGACTTGTGTGCAGAAGGACCATTGCAGAAAGCAGAGTTTGGGGACTGGGTTTCAAAAGTATCATACAGAGAGCAGAGGATAAAGTCTGAGGTGCAGAAGGAAAGTTACAGATAGCGAAGGTTGGAGACTGGTGTTCAGAAAAACTGATACAGAAAGCAGAGTTTGGAGAATGGGGTGCAGAAGAACCATTACAGAGAGCAGAGGTTTAAGACTGCAGTACAGATGGTCTGTTGCAGAGAGCAGATTTTGGAGACTGGGATGCAGAAGGAATGTTGAAGAGAGCAAGGTTGGAGACTGGGGTTCAGAAGGGCTGTTGCAGAGAGAATAGGTTGCAGAGTAAGGTGCAGAAGGACTGTAACTGAGAGCAGAGTTTGGAGACTGTAGTGCAGAAGGACTGATACAGAAAGGAGAAGTTGGAGACTGGGGTTAAGAAGGACCCTTACAGAGAACAGAGTTTGAAGACTGTGGTACAGAAGAACTGTTTTGGAGAACAGAGTTTGAAGACTGGGGTGCAGAAGGACCGTTGCACATTGCAGAGGTTAGACATTTGGGTGTAGAAGGCCTGTTAAAGAGTGAAAAGGTTGTAGACTGGGGTGCACAGGACTGTTACAGTGAGCAGAGTTTGGAGACTGGGTAGTAGAAGGATCTTACAGAGAGCAGAGGTTTGAGACTGACGTGCAGAAATAGTGTTACATAGAACAGAGTTTGGAGACTGGGGAGCAGAAGGATCGTTGCAGAGAGCAAAGTATTTAGACTGAGGTGCAGAAGGACTATTGCAGACAGCTGATGTTCGAGACTGGGGTGCAGAAAGACTGTTGCAGAGAGAAGAGTTTGGAGACTTGGGTGCAGAATGATCGTTCCAGAGAGCAGAGATTGTAGACTGGGGTGCAGAACGCCTTTTACAGATTGCAGAATTTGGAGAAGGGTGCAGTAGGACTGTTACAGAGAGTAGAGTTTGGGGATTGGGTTGAAGGAGAATCTTACAGACAGCAGAGGTTGGAGTCTGAAGTGCAAAAAGACTGTTACAGAGAGCAGAGTTTGGAGACTGAGGTGCAGAAAGACCAATGCAGAGAGCAGAGTTTGGAGACAGAGGTACAGAAGGACTGTTGCAGAGAGCAGAGGTTGGAGACTTGGGTGTAGAAGGACTGTTGCAGAGAGCAGAGGTTGTAGATTGGGGTGCAGAAGGACTGTTGCAGAGAGCAGAATTTGAAGACTGAGGTTCTTTATTTATTTATTTATTTTTTTATTGTTGGTCTTTTAAAACATTACATCTTTCTTAATATATCATGTTTCACAATTTGATTCAGAATGGTTATGAACTTCCATTATTACCCCGTATACAGATTGCTAAATCACATCAGTTACATCAGTTACATTTCCATTGATTTACACATTGCCATTCTAGTGTCTGATGAATTCTGCTCTCTAACCTATCATCTACTATCTCCCCAACCCTCCCCTCCCCTCCCCTCTTCTCTCTTGAAATGAAACTGAATACCTTTCTCTCACCATGCACAAAAGTTAACTCAAAATGGATCAAGGAGCTTGATAGTAAATCAAAGACACGGCGTCTGATAGAAGAAAAAGTTGGCTATGATCTACATACTGTGGGGTCAGGCTCCAAATTCCTCAAAAGGACATCCATAGCGCAAGAGTTAACAGCTAGAATCAACAAATGGGACTTACTAAAACTAAAAAGTTTTTTCTCAGCAAAAGAAACAATAAGAGAGATAAACAGGGAGCCTACATCCTGGGAACAAACCTTTACTCCACACACTTCAGATAGAGCCCTAATATCCAGAGTATACAAATAACTCAAAAAATTAGACAATAAGACAACAAATAACCCAATCAACAAATGGGCCAAGGACCTGAACAGACACTTCTCAGAGGAGGACATACAATCATTCAACAAGTACATGAAAAAATGCTCACCATCGCTAGCGGTCAGAGAAATGCAAATCAAAACTACCCTTATATACCATCTCACTCCAGTAAGATTGGCAGCCATCATGAAGTCCAACAACAACAAGTGCTGGAGAGGATGCGGGGAAAAGGGTACACTTGTTCATTGTTGGTGGGACTGCAAAATGGTGCAGCCAATTTGGAAAGCAGTATGGAGATTTCTTGGAAAGTTGGGAATGGAACCACCATTTGACCCAGCTATTCCCCTTCTCGGTCTATACCCTAAAGACTTAAAAAGAGCATGCTACAGGGACACTGCTGCATTGATGTTCATAGCAGCACAATTCACGATAGCAAGATTGTGGAACCAACCTAGATGCCCTTCAATAGATGAATGGATAAAAAAAATGTGGCATTTATACACAATGGAGTATTACTCTGCATTAAGAAACGACAAAATCATAGAATTTGGAGGGAAATGGATGGCATTAGAGCAGATTAAGCTAAGTAAAACTAACCAAACCTTAAAAAATAAATGCCAAATGACTTCTTTGATATAAGGGGAGTAACTAAGGACAGAGTAGGGACGACAAGCAGGAGAAGAAGATTAACATTAAATAGGGATGAGAGGGGGGAGGGAAAGGGAGAGAGAAGGGAATCTTCAGGGAAAGGGAAGGTGATCCTCAGGGTTTTATAAAATTACATACAAGAGGAAGTAAGGGGTAAGGAAGAAGTACACAAGTGGAAGACTGAGGTTCTTAAGGACTGTTACAGAGAGCAGAAGTTGGAGACTTGAGTGCAGAAGGCCTGATACAGGAAAGCGGAGGTTAGAGTCTGGGGTGCAAGAGGAGAGTTACAGAGAGCAGAGGCTAGAGACTGAAGTATAGAAGTACTGCTACACAGAGAAGAGGTTGGAGACTGGGTTGCAGAAGGACAGTTACAAAGAGCACAGTTTTGAAACTGGGGTAAAGAAGAAATGTTGCAGAGAGCAGATTTTGAGACTGGGGTGCAGAGGGACCATTACAGAGTACAGAGGTTTGATACTGCGGTACAGGAGGACTGTTACAGGGAGCAGAGGTTGGAGACTGGGGTGCAGAATAACTGTTGTAGAGAACAGAGTTTAGAGAGTGTGGTGCAGATGGACCATTACAGATAGCAGAGGTTGGAGACTGGGTTTCAGAAGGATTATACAGAGAGCAGAGTTTGAACACTGAGGTGCAGAGGGACTGTTGCAGAGAGCAGAGGTTGGAGACTGGGGCGCAGTAGGACTGTTGTAGAGTGCAGAGATTGGAGTCTGACGTGCAGAAAGACTGTTAAAGAGAGCAGAGTTTAGAGACCAGGGTGCAGAAAGACTGATACAGAAAGCAGAGTTTGGAGACTGGGGTGCAGAAAACCGTTACAGAGAGCAGAGGTTAGAGACTGTAGTAACAGAAGGATGGTTAAAGATAGCAGAGGTTGGAGACTGGGGTGGAAAAAGACTGTTGTAGAGAGCAGATTTTGGAGACTGATGTGCAGACGGACTGTTGCAGAGAGGCAGAGGTTGCAGAGTGAGGTGCAAAAGGACTGTTACAGAGAGCAGAGTTTGGAGACTGTGGTGCAGAAGGACTGATACAGAAAGCAGAGGTTGCGAATGGGGTGCAGAAGGAACCTTACAGAGAACAGAGGTTGAAGACTGCGGTACAGAAGAACTGATGTAGAGAACAAGGTTGGAGACTGGGGTGCAGAGGGACCATTGCAGAGAGTAGACGTTTGAGACTGGGATGCCGAAGGATTGTTGCAGAGAGCAGACGTTAGAGACTGGGGTGCAGAAGGATTTCACAGAGAGCAAAGTTTGGAGACTGAGGTGCAAAAGGACTGTTGCAGAGAGCAGAGGTTGAGACAGGGTTGCAGAAGGACTGTGCAGAGTGCAGTGTTTGGAGACTGGGGTGCAGAAAGACTGTTGTAGGGAGCAGAGGTTGGAGATTGGGGTGCAGAAGGACTGTTACACAGAATAGAGTTTGGAGACTGTGCAATAGAAGGACTGTTAAAGAGAGCAGAGGTTGGAGACAGGTGTGCAGAAGGATATTACAGAGAGCAGGGGTTGGAGACTGCAGTGCAATAGGACTGTTGCAGAGAGCAGAGGTTGGAGACTGCAGTGCAATAGGACTGTTGCAGAGAGCAGAGGTTGGAGACTGTGGTGCAGAAGGATCGTTGCAGAGAGAAGAGGTTGGAGACTGAGGTGCAGCAGGCCTGTTACAGAGAGCAGAGCTTGGAGACTGGGGTTCAGAAGGCCTGTAACATTGAGCAGAGTTTGGAGACTGTGTGGCAGTAGGATCTTACAGAGAGCAGAGGTTGTTGACTGAGGTGCCAAAGGACTGTTACAGAGAGCAGAGGTTGGAGACTGGGGTCCAGAAAGATCGTTGCAGAGAGCAGAGTTTTCAGAATGATGTTTAGAAGGACTGTTGCAGAGAACAGAGTTTGGAGACTTGGGTGCAAAAGGATCATTACAGAAAGCAGAGGGTGGAGACTGGGGGTGCCAAAGGACTGTTTCAGAGAGCAGAGGTTGGAGACTTGGGTTCAGAAGGACTGTTACAGAGAGCAGAGTTCGGAGACTCGGTTCAGAATTACTGTTACAGAAAGCAGAGTTTGGAGACTGGTTTACAGAAGGGTATTACAGAGAGAAGAGGTTGGAGACTGAGGTGCAAAAGGACTGTTACAGAGAGTAGATGTTGAAGACTGTGGTGCAGAAAGGCCTTTGCAGAGAGCAGAGGTTGAAGAGTGAGGTGCAGAAGGACTCTTGATGAGTGTAGAGGTTGGAGACTTGGGTGAAGAAGGATTGTTACAGAGAGCAGAGGTTAGAGACTTGAGTGCAGAAGAACTGATACAGAAAGCAGAGTTTGGAGGCTGGGGTGCAGAAGGACTGTTGAAGAGAGTAGAGGTATGAGACTGGGGTGCAGAAGAGCTATTGCACAGAGCAGAGGTTTGAGACTGGTGTGCAGATGGACAGTTGCAGAAAGTAGAAGTTTGAGATTGGGGTGCAGAAGGACTGTTGCAGAGAGCAGAGTTTGGAGACTGGGATGGAGAAGGACTGTTGTAGAGAGTAGAGACTGAAGATGGAGTGCCAAAGGACTGATGCAGAAAGCAGAGTTTGGAGACTGAAGTGCAGAAGGACTGTTACGGAGAACAGAGGTTGAAGACTCGGGTGCAGAAGGACTTATACAGAAAGAAGAGTTTGGAGACTGGGGTGCAGAAGGAATGTTGTAGAGAGCAGATGTTGGCAACTGGGGTGCAGAAGGACTGTTGCAGAGAGCAGTTTTTGTAGACTGGGCTGCATAGGACTATTGCAGAGAGCAGAGGTTGCAGACTGAGGTGCAGAAGGACTGTTGAGAGACCAGAGTTTTGAGACTGTGGTGCAGAATGACTGATACAGAAAGCAGAGGTTGGAAACTAGGGTGTAGAATGACCCTTAAAGAAAACAGAGTTTGGAGACTGCAGAACAGAAGAACTGTTACAGAGAACAGAGTTTGGAGACTGGGGTGCAGAAGAAGTGTTGAAGATAACAGAGGTTGAAGACTTTGGTGCAGAAGCATCGTTGCAGAGACCAGAGTTTGGAGACTGGGGTGCAGAACAGTGATACAGAAATCAGAGGTTGGAGACTGGGGTGCAGAAGGCCTAATACAGAAAGCAGAGTTTGGAGACTGTGGTGTAGAAGGACTGTTACAGAGATCATAGTTTGAATAGTGGGTTGCAGAAGGATGTTACAGAGAGCAGAGTTTGGAGACTGAGGTGCAGAAGGATTGTTACAGCGAGCCTAGGTTGGAGACTGGGGTGCAGAAGGATTGTTACAGCGAGCCTAGGTTGGAGACTGGGGTGCAGAAGGACTTATACAGAAAGCAGAGGTTGGATACTCAGGTGCAGTAGGACTCTTACAGAGAGCAGAGGTTGGAGACTGAGGTGCAGAAGGACTGTTGCAGAGAGCAGAGGTTGCAGACTGAGTTGCAGAAGGACTGTTACATCAGGCAGAGTTTCGAGACTTTGTTGTAAAATGACTGATACAGAAAGCAGAGGTTGGATACTGGGGTGCATAAAGACCCTTACAGAGAATAGAGGTTGGAGACTGCAGTACAGAAGGACTGTTACAGAGAGCAGAGTTTGGAGACTGGGTTGCATAAGAATTTTGTAGAGAACAGAGGTTGGAACTGGTTTGCAGGAGGATCGTTTGGGCGAGCAGAGTATGGAGACTGGGGTGTAGAAGGACTGTTGCAGAGAGCAGAAGTTGTAGACTGGGGTGTAGAAGGACTGTTGCAGAGAGCAGATGTTTGAGACTTGGGTGCAGAAAGACTGTTGCATAGAGCAGAGGTTGGAGACTGAGGTGCAGAAGGACGGTTAGAGAGACCAGAGGTTGGAGACTGGGGTGCAGAAGGACTTTTAAAGTGAGCAGACGTTGGAAACTGGGGTGCAGAAGGATCGTTGCAGAGAGCAGAGTTTAAAGATTGGCGTGTATAAGGATCGTTTAAGAGAGCAGATTTTGGAGAATGGGGTGCAAAAGGACTTTTAAAGAGAGCAGAAGTTGAAGATGGTTGTGCAGTAGGACTTTTACAGAGAGCAGACGTTGGAGACTTGGGTGTAGAAGGACTGTTGCAGAGAGCAGAAGTTGTAGACTGGGGTGTAGAAGGACTGTTGCAGAGAGCAGAGGTTGGAGACTGGGGTGCAGAAGGCCTGTTACAGAGAGCAGTGCTTGAAGACTGAGGTGCAGAAGAATCGTTGCTGAGAGCAGAGTATTCAGACTGAGGTGCAGAAAGACTGTTACAGAAAGCAGAGCCTGAAGACTGGGGTGCAGAAGCCCGGTTATAGAGAGCAGAGGTTTTAAACTGGGTTGGAGAAGGACTGCTGCAGAGAGTAGAGGTTGGAGACTGAGGTGCAAAAGGAGTGTTACAGAGAGCAGAAGTTGGAGCCTGGGATGCAGAAGACTGATACAGAAAGCAGAGCTTGATGACTGGTGTGCAAAAGGACTGTTGCAGAGAGCAGAGGTTGGATACTGAGGTGGGGAACGACTGTTGCAGAGAGAAGATGTTAGAGACTGGGCTTCAGATGGACTTTTGCAGAGAGCAGAGATTGTAGACTGGTCTGCAGAAGGAGTATTGGAGAGAGCAGAGGTGCAGACTGAGGTGCAAAATGACTGTTACAGAGAGCAGAGCTTGGAAAATGTGGTGCTGATGGACTGATACTGAAACCACTGTTGAATACTGGGGTGAAGAAGGAGCCTTACAGAGAACAGAGATTGGAGACTGTGGTACAGAAGGACTGTTACAGAAAGCAGAGGTTGGAGATTGGGTGCAGAATAATTGTTGTAGAGAACAGAGTTTGGAGACTGGGGTGCAGAAGGACCATTGCAAATAGCAGAGTTTGGAGACTGGGTTCAGAAGGATTATACAGAGAGCAGAGTTTAGACACTGAGGTGCAGAAGCACTGTTGCAGAGAGCAGAGGTTGGCGATTGAGGCACAGTAGGACTGTTGCAGAGAGCAGAGGTTAAAGTCTGAGGTTCAGAAAGACTATTACAGAGAGCAGAGTTTAGAGACGGGGTGCAGAAGGACTGATACAGAAAGCAGATTTTGGAGACTGGGGTGCAGAAGAACCGTTTCAGAGAGCCTAGGTTGGAGACTGCAGTACAGAAGGACGGTTACAGAGATAAATGGTTGGAGACTGGGGGTGGTAAAGGACTGTTGCAGAGAGAAGATTTTGAAGACTGCGGTGCAGAAGGACTGTTGTAGAGAGAAGTGGTTTAAGACTGGGGTTCAGAAGGAGAGCAGAGGTGGCAGAGTGAGGTGCAGGAGCACTTGATACAGAGAGCAGAGTTTGGAGACTGTGTTGCAGAAGGACTGATACAGAAAGCAGAGGTTGGAGAATGGGGAGCAGAAGGACCCTTACAGAGATCAGGGTTTGGAGACTGATGTGCAGAAGGACTTTACAGAGAGCAGAGGTTGGAGACTGGGGTGGAGAAGGAATGTTGCAGAGTGCAGTGTTCAGAGACTGGGTTGCAGAAGGACTGTTGCAGAGAGAAGAGGTTGGAGACTGGGGTGCAGAAGGGCTGTTACAGAGAGCAGAGGTTGGAGACTTGGGTGCAGAAAGACTGATACAGAAAGCAGAGGTTGGATACTGGGGTGCAGAAGGACTGTTGAAAAGAGCAGAGGTTGGAGACTGGGGTGGAGGAGGACTGTTGTAGAGAGCAGATGTTGGAGACTGGGGTGCAGAATTACTATTGCAGAGAGCAGAGGTTGGAGACTGGGGTGGAGGAGGACTGTTGTAGAGAGCAGATGTTGGAGACTGGGGTGCAGAATTACTATTGCAGAGAGCAGAGGTTGCAGAATAAGGTGCAGAAGGACTGTTACAGTGAACAGAGTATGGAGACTGTGGTACAGAATGATTGTTACAGAGAGCAGATTTTGGAGACTGGGGTGCAGAAGGTCCTTTGCAGAGAGCAAAGGTTGGAGATGAGGTGCAGAAGTACTGTTATAGAGAGCAGAGGTTGGAGACTGGGTGAAGAAGGACTGATACAGAGAGCAGAGTTTGAAGACTGCGGTACAGCAGGACTGTTACAGAGAGCAGAGTTTGCAGACTGCGGTGAAGAAGAACTCTTTCAGAAAACAGAGGTTAGAGACTGGTGTGCAGAAGGACTGTTACAAAGAGCAGATTTTGGAGACTGGTGTTCAGAATTACTATTACATAGAGTAGAGGTTGGAAAGTGGGATGCAGAAGGATCTTACAGAGATTAGAGGTTGGAGACTAGGGTGCAGAAGGACTGTTACAGAGAGCAGAGGTTGGAGACTGGGGTGCAGAAAGACTTTTAAAGAGATCAGATGTTGATAACTAGGGTGCAGAAGGACTGTTGCAGAGAGAAGAGTTTGGAGACTGAGGTGCAGAAGGACTGTTACAGAGAGAAGTGGTTTTAGACTATGCTGCCGAAGGACTGTTACAGAGAGCAGAGTTTGAAGACTCGGTTCTTGAAGAATCTATAGCGAGCAGAGGTTGGAGACTGAGGGGCAGGAGGATTTTTACAGAGAGCATTGTTGGAGACTGGGGTGCAGAAGGATCTTGGAGAGCAGAGGTTTCAGACTGAGGTGCAGAAACACTGTTACAGAGAGCAGAGGTTGCAGGCTGAGGTGTAGAAGGACTGTTACAGAGAGCAGAGTTAGGAGACTGAGGTGAAGAAGGACTGTTACAGAAAGCAGAGGTTGGAAATTTGGGTGCAGAAGGACCATTACAGAGAGCAAAGTTTAGAGACTGCGGAATAGAAGGTGTGTTACAGAGAGCCGAGATTGGATACTGGGGTCCAGAAGGACTGTTACAGAGAGCACAGGTTGCAGACTGAGGTGCAGAAAAATCTTGGAGGGCAAAGGTTTCAGACAGATGTGCAGAAGGACTGTTACAGAGAGCAGAGTTTGGAGACTGAGTTGCAGAAGGACTGCTACAGAAACAGAGGTTGGAAATTGGGGTGCAGAAGGACCGTTACAGAGAGCAGAGTTTGGAGACTGCAGTATAGATGGACTGTTACAGAGAGCATAGGTTTAAGACTGGGGTTCAGAAAGACTGATACAGAAAGCAGAGTTTGGAGACTGGGGTGCAGAAGGACCTTTACAGAGAGCAGAGTTTGGAGACTGCGTTACTTAAGGACTGTTACAGAGAGCAGATATTGGATACTGGGGAGCAGAAGGACTTTTGCAGAGGAAAGATAATGGAGACTGGGGTGCCCCAGGACACTTGCAGAAAGCAGAGTTTGAAGCCTGGGGTGGAGAAGGAATGTTACAGAGAGCAGAGTTTGTAAACTGTAGTGCAGAAAGATCTTACAAACATCAGAGGTTGGAGACTTTGGTGCAGAAGGAGTGTTGCAGAGAGCAGACATTGGAGACTGGGGTCCAGAAGGATCGTTGCATAGTGGAGAGTTTGGAGACTGTGGTTCAGAAAGACTGTTGCAGAGAGAAGAGGTTGAAGACTGGGATGCAGATGGTTCTTACAGAGAGTAGAGGTTGGAGCTGTTGTGCAAAAAGACTGTTGCAGAGAGCAGAGGTTGGTGACTGGTGTTAAGAGGAATTGTTGCAGAGAGAAGAGGTTGGAGACTGGGGTGCAGAAGGCCTGTTACAAAGAGCCGAGTTTGGAGACTGGGGTTTCAGAGGGCCTGTTACAAAGATCAGACGTTGGAGACTATTGTGCAGAAGGACTGAGACAGAGTGCAGAGTTTTAAAACTGAGATGCAGAAGGATCTTACAGAGAGCAGAGGTTGGAGACTGAGGTTCAGGAGGACTGTTACAGAGAGCAGTTGTTGGTGACTCGGGTGCAGAAGGATCGTGCAGAGACCAGAGGTTTCATAATGAGGTGCAGAAGGACTGTTACAGAGAACAGAGGTTGGATACTGAGGTGCACAAGGACTGTTACAGAAAGCAGAGGTTGGAGACTGAGGTGAAGAAGGACTGTTACAGAGAGCATAGTTTGGAGACTGAGGGGAAGAAAAACTGCTACAGAGCAGAGGTTGCAAATTGGGGTGCAGAAAGACCAATACCGAGAGCAGAGTTAGGAAACTTCGGTATAGAAGGACTGCAACAGAGAGCAGAGTTTGAAGACTGAAGCGCAGCAGGACTATTACAGAGTGCAGATGTTGGAGACTGTTGTGCAGAAGGACTCTTACAGAGAGCAGATATTGAGGACTAGGGTGGAGAAGGAATGTTACAGAGAGCAGAGTTTGGTAACTGGGGCGCAAAGGATCTTACACAGAGCAGAGGTTGGAGATTGATGTGCAGTAGGATTCTCACAGAGAGCAGAGTTTGGAGACTGTGTTGCAGAAGGACTGATAGAGAAAGCAGAGATTGGAGTTTGTGGTTAAGAAAGACGGTAACAGAGAGCAGAGGTTGGAGACTGCAGTACAGAAGGACTGTTAAAGAGAGCAGAGGTGGAGACTGGGGTGCAGGAGGACTGTTGCAGAGAGCAGATGTTGGTAACGAGGGTGCACAAGGACTGTTGCAGAGAGCAGAAGTTGTAGACTGGGGTGCAGTAGGACTGTTGCAGAAGTAGAGGTTGGAAACTAAGGTGCAGAAGAACTGTTACGGAAAGAAGAGTTTGGAGACTGTCGTGCTGAAGGACTGAAACAAAAAGCAGAGGTTGGAGACTGGGGTGCATTAGGACTGTTGCAGAAGTAGAGGTTGGAAACTAAGGTGCAGAAGAACTGTTACGGAAAGAAGAGGTTGGAGACTGTCGTGCTGAAGGACTGAAACAAAAAGCAGAGGTTGGAGACTGGGGTGCAGAAGGACTGTAACAGAGAGCAGATGTTGGAGACTGGTTTGCAAAAAGACTGTTAAAGAGAGCAGAGGTTAGAGACTGGGGTGCTGAAGGACTGTTGCAGAGAGCAGAATTTGGAGAGTGGGATGGTGAAGAATTGTTGCAGAGAGAAGATTTTGGAGACTGGGGTTCAGAAGGACTTTTAAAGAGAGCAGTGGTTGGAGACTTTGGTGCAGACGGATTGTTACAGAGAGCAGAGTTTGGAGACTGGAGTGCATAAGGATCTTACAGAGAGCAGAGGTTGGAGACTGGGGTGTTGAAGGACTCTTACCGAGAGCAGAGTTTGGAGACTGGGGTGCAGAAGGACTGTTACAGAGAGCAGAGTTTGGAGACTCAGTTGCAGATGGGTCTTACAGAGAGCAGAGGTAGGAGACTAAGGTGCCGAAGGACTTTACAGAGACCAGAGTTTGAAGACTGGGTTGAAGAAGGATACTACAGAGAGCAGGGTTTGCAGAATGAGGTGCAGAAGGACTGTTGTAGAGATCAGACGTTGGAGACTTGGGTGCAGTAGAATCATTGCAGAGAACTGAGGTTGGAGACTGGGGTGCAGAAGGATCGTTGCAGAGAACAGAGTTTGAAGACTGGGGTGTAGAAGGCCTGCTATAGAGAGCAGAGTTTGGAGACTGGCGTGCAGAAGGCCTGTTACAAACAGGAGAGGTTGGAGACTGGGGTGCAGAAAGATTGTGATAGAGAGCAGAGTTTGGAGACTGGGTTAATCAAGGATCTTACAGAGAGCAGATTTTTGAGACTGAGGTGCAGAAGGACTGTTACAGAGAGCAGAGGTTGGAGACTGAGGTGTGGAAGGACTGTTACAGAGAGCAGAGTTAGGAGACTGGGGTGCAGAATGTTCGTTGCAGACAGCAGAGTATTCAGACTCAGGTGAAGAAGGACTGTTGCAGAGACCAGAGGTTGGAGACTGGGGAATAGAAGGACTGTTACAGAGAGCACAGTTTGGAGACTTAGGTGCAGCAGGACTGTTACAGGAATCAGAGTTTTGAAATTGGGGTGCAGAAGGATCGTTAAAGAGAGCAGAGTTTGGAGACTTCAGAATAGGACTGTTACTGAGAGCAGAGGTTGGAGACTGGTGTGCAGAAGGACTGTTACAGAGCACAGAGTTTGGAGACTGAGGTGCAGAAGGACTGTTACAGAAAGCAGAGTTTGGAAATTGTGGTGTAGAAGGACCGTTACAGAGAAAAGAGTTTGGAGACTGCGGTACAGAATGACTGTTACAGAGAGCAGATCTCGGAGACTGGGGAGCAGAAGGACTGTTGCAGAGGACAGAGGTTGGAGACTGTGGTGGAGAAAAAATGTTACAGAGAGCAGAGTTTGGAAACTGGAGTGCAGAAGGATCTTACACCTAGGAGAGGTTGGAGACTTTGGTGCACAAGGACTGTTGCAGAAAGCAGACATTGGAGACTGGGGTCCAGAAGGATCGTTGCAGAGAGCAGAGTTTGGAGACTTGGGTGTAGAAGGACTGTTGCAGAGAGCAGATGTTAGAGACTGGGGTGCAGAAGGACTGTTTCAGAGAGCATATTTTAGAGACTGGGGTGCAGATGGACTTTTACAGAGAGCAGATTTTAGAGACTGGGGTGCAGATGGACTGTTACAGAGAGCAGAGGTTGGAGACTGAGGTGCCGAAGGACAGATACACAGAGCAGAGTTTAAAGACTGGTGTGCAGAAAAACTGTTTCAGAGAGCAGAGGTATGAGACTGAGGTTTAGAAGGACTTTTACAGAGAGCAGAGTTTGGAGAATGAAGTGCAGAAGGACTGTTACAGAAAGCGGAGGTTGGAAATTGGGGTGTAGAAGGACCATTAGAGAGAGAAGAGTTTGGAGACTGCAGTACAGAATGATTGTTAGAGAAAGCAGATCTAAGAGACTTGGGAGCAGAAGGACTGTTGCAGAGGACAAATGTTGGAGACTGCGGTGGAGAAGAAATGTTACAGAGAGCAGAGTTTGGAAACTGGAGTGCAGAAGGATTATCCACAGAGCAGAGGTTGGAGACTATGGTGCACAAGGATTGTTCCAGAGAGCAGACGTTGGAGACTGGGGTCCACAAGGATCGTTGCAGAGAGCAGAGTTTGGAGACTTGGGTGCAGAAGTACTCTTGCCGAGAGCAGATGTTGATGACTCGCGTGGAGAAGGACTGTTGCAGAGAGCATATTTTAGAGACTGGGGTGCAGATGGACTGTTACAGAGAGCAGAGGTTGGAGACTGAGGTACAGAAGGACAGATACAGAAAGCAGAATTGGAGACTGGTGTGCAGAAGGACTGTTACAGAGAGCAGAGGTTGGAGACTGGGGTTCAGATGGATCTTACAGAGAGCAGATTTTGGAGACTGGGGTGCAAAAGGACTGTTGCAGAGAACAGATGTTGGAGACTGGGGTGGAGAAGAATTGTTGCAGAGAGAAGAGGTTGAAGACTGGGGTGCAGAAGAATCATAGAGAGCAGAGGTTTCAGATTCAGGTGCAGAAGTACCTGTTACAGAGAGCAGAGGTTGGAGACTGAGTTGTAGAAGGACTGTTACGAAGAACAGAGTTTGGAGACTGAGGTGCCAAAGAACTGTTACAGAAAGCAGAGGTTGAAAATTGGGGTGCAGAAGGACCGTTACAGAGACCAGAGGTTGGAGACTGCGGTATAGGAGGACTGTTAAAGAGAGCAGAGGTGGGAGACTTGGGTGCAGAAGGACTGTTACAGAAAGCACAGTGTGGAGACTGAGGTGCAGAAGGATAGATACAGAGAGCAGAGTTTGGAGACTGTGGTTTAGAAGGACTGACGCAGAAAGCAGTATTTAGAAACTGGGTTGCTGAAGGATCTTACAGAGAGCAGAGTTTGGTGACTGCAGTACACAAGGACTGTTACAGAGAGCAGATATTGGAGACTGGGGTTCAGAAGGATCGTGCAGAGACCAGAGGTTTCAGACTGAGGTGCAGAAGGACTGTTACAGAGAGCAGAGTTTGGAGACTGAGGTGTAGAAGGACTTTTACAGAGAGCAGAGTTTGGAGACTCAGATGCAGAAGTACTGTTACAGAAAGCAGAGTTTGGAAATTGGGGTGCAGAAGGACCGTTACAGTGAGCAGAGGTTTTAGACTGCGGTATAGGACTGTTACCGAGAGCAGAGTTTGGAGACTGGGGTGCAGAACGACTCTTACATAGAGCACAGGTTGGAGATTGAGGTGCAGAAGGATTGATAGAGAACAGAAGTTTAAGACTGGGGTTCATACAGACTGATACAGAAAGCAGAGTTTGGAATCTGGTGTGTAGAAGGACCGTTATGGAGAGCAGAGGTTAGAGACTGCCGTACAGAAGGACTGTAACAGAGAGCAGATCTTTGAGACTGGGGAGCAGAAGGACTGTTGCAGAGGACAGAGCTTTGAGACTGGGCTGGAAGAGGAATGTTACTGAGAACAGAGTTTGGAAACTGAAGTGCAGAAGGATCATTCAGATAGAGACGTTGGAGACTGTGGTGCAGAAGGACTGTTGCAGAGAGAAGACGTTGGAGACAGGGGTTCAGCAGGATCATTGCAGAGAGAAGAGTTTGGAGACTGTGGTGCAGAAAGACTGTGGCAGAGAGCAGATGTTTGAGACTGGGGTGCAGAAGGACTCTTACAGAGAGCAGATTTTAGAGACTGGGGTGCAGAAGGACTGTTACACAAAGCATAGGTTGGAGTCTTAGGTGCAGAAGGACTGTTACAGAGTGCAGAGTTTGAAGACTGGGGTGCAGAAGGACTGTAACAGAGAGCAGAGGTTGCAGACTGGGGTTCAGATGGATCTTACAGAGAGCAGATTTTGGAGACTGGGGTGCAAAGGACTTTGGCAGAGAGCAGATATTGAAGACTGGGGTGGAGAAGAATCATTGCAGAGAGAAGAGGTTGGAGACTGGGGTGCAGAAGGCCTGTTACAGAGATCAGAGGTTAAAGACTGGGTTGCAGAAGTCCTGTTACAGAGAGCAGATGTTGGAGTCTGTTGTGCAGAAGGACTGTTACAGAGTGCAGAGTTTAAAGAATGGCTATCACAAGGATCTTACAGAGAGCAGAGTTGAGAGACTGAGGTGCAGAAGGACTGTTACAGAGAGCAGAAGTAGGAGACTGAGTTGCAGAAGGGTCATTGCAGAGAGCAGAGTTTTCAGACTGAGGTACAGAAGAACTGTTGTAAAGAGTAGATGTTAATAACTAGGGTGCAGAAAGACTGTTGTACAGAGCAGAGTTTGGAGAATGAGGTGCGAAAGTCCTGTTACAGAGATCAGAGGTTGGAGACTCCTGTGCAGAAGGACTCTTATTGAGAGCAGTGGTTGGATACAGGGGTGCAGAAGGATCCTACAGAGATCAGAATTTGGAGACTGAGGTTAAGAAGGACTGTTGCAGAGATCAGAGGTTGGAGACTAGGGTGCAGTAGCATCACTGCAGAGATCAGAGGTTGGAGCCTAGGGTGCAGAAGGATCCTTGCAGAGAGAAGAGGTTGAAGACTGGGGTGAAGAAGGCCTGCTACAGAGAGCAGAGTTTTTAGACTGGGAGGCTGAAGGATCTTACAGCGAGCAGAGGTTGGAGACTGAGGTGCAGATAAACTGTTACAGAGAGCAGTGGTTAGAAATAGTGGTGCAGAAGGACCGTTACAGAGACCAGAGTTTGGAGACTGCGGTATGAAAAAACTGTTACCGAGGTTGGAGACTGGGATGCAGATAGAATGTTACAGAGAGCACAGGTTGGAGAATGAGGTGCAGAAGGATAGTTCCAGAGAGCAGAGGTTTGAGACTGGGCTTCAGAAGGACAGATACAGAAAGCAGAGTTTGGAGACTGGGGTGCAGAAGGACCGTTCCGGAGATCAGAGGTTGGAGACTTCGGTACAGAAGGACTGTTACAGAGAGAAGATGTTGGAGACTGGGGAGCAGAAGGACTGTTGCAGAGGACAGAGGTTGGAAACTGGGGTCCCGCAGGACACTTGCAGAAAGCAGAGTTTGGAGACTGTGGTGGAGAAGAATCGTTGCAGAGAGAAGAGGTTGGAGACGGGGGTGGAGAAGGCCTGTTACAGAGAGCACAGGTTGGATACTGGGTTGCAGCAGTCCTGTTACAGAGAGCAGAGTTTGGAGACTGTTGTGCAGAATGACTGTTACAGAGTGCAGAGTTTAAAGTCTGTGTTTTTGAAGGATCTTACAGAGAGCAGAGTTGCGAGAATGAGGTGCAGAAGGACTCATGAAGTGAGCAGACGTTAGAGACTGGGGTCCAGAAAGATCCTTGCAGAGAGCAGAGTTTGGAGAATGGGGTTTAGAAAGACTGTTGCAGAGAGCAGATGTTGGAGACTGGGGTGCAGATGGACTGTTGCGGAGACCAGAGGTTGGAGATGGGGTTCAGAAGGACTGTTGCAGAGAGCAGAGTTTGGAGACTGAGGTGCAGAAGGAGTGTTACAGAGAGCAGAGGTTGGAGACTGGGGTTCAGAGGGATCTTACCGAGAGCAGACGTTGGAGACTGTTGTGCAAAAGGACTGTTTTAGAGAGCAGAGGTTGGAGACTGGTGTGGAGAAGTATCGTTGCAGAGAGAAGAGTTTGGAGACAGGGGTGCAGAAGGCCTGTTACAGAGAGCAGTGGTTGGAGACTGGTTGCAGAAGTCCTGTTACAGAGAGCAGTGTTTGGAGACTGTTGTGCCGAAGGACTGTTACAGAGTGCAGAGTTTAAAGATTGGGTTGCAGAAAGATCTCACAGAGAGCAGAGTTGGGAGACTGAGGTGCAGAAGGACTGTTACAGACAGAGAGGTAGGAGACTGGGGTGCAGAAAGTTCGTTGCAGAGGGCAGAATTTTCAGACTGAGGTGCAGAATGACTGTTGCAGAGAGCAGATGTTGGAGACTGGGGTGCAGAAGAACTGTTGCAGAGAGCAGACGTTGAATACTGGGGTTAAGAAAGATCATAGCAGAGAGCATAGTTTTGAGACTGGTGTGCAGAAAGACTGTTACAGAGAGTAGAGTTTGGAAACTTGGTTTTAGAAGGATGCTACAGAGAGTAGATGTCGGAGAGTGGGGTGCCGAAGAACTGTGTCAGAGAGAAGATGTTGGATACTGGGGTTAAGAAGGATCATTGCAGAGAGCAGAGTTTTGAAGCTGGTGTGCAGAAAGACTGTTACAGAGAGTAGAGTTGGAGACTAGGTTTTATAAGGATGCTACAGAGTGCAGAGTTGGGACACTGGGTTGCAGCAGTCCTGTTACAGAGAGCAGAGGTTGGAGACTGTTGTGCAAAATGACTGTTGCAGAGAGCAGAGGTTGGAGACTGGTGTGGAGAAGAATCGTTGAAGAGGGAAAATTTTGGAGACAGGGGTGCAGAAAACCTGTTACAGAGAGCAGCGTTTTGAGACTGGGTTGCAGAAGACCTGTTACAGAGAGCAGTGTTTGGAGACTGTTGTGCAGAAGGACTGTTACAGAGTGCAGAGTTTAAAGATTGGGTTGCAGAAGGATCTCACAGAGAGCAGAGTTGGGAGACTGAGGTGCAGAACGACTGTTACAGACACAGAGGTAGGAGACTGAAGTGCAGAAGGTTCATTGCAGAGGGCAGAGTTTTCAGACTGAGGTGCAGAATGACTGTTGAAGAGAGCAGATGTTGGAGACTGGTGTGCAGAAGGACTGTTGCAGAGAGCAGACTTTTGATACTGGGGTTAAGAAGGATCATTGCAGAGAGCAGAGTTTTGAGACTGGTGTGCAGAAAGACTGTTACAGAGAGTAGAGTTCGAAGACTGGGTTTTAGAACGATGCTACAGAGAGCAGAGGTTGGAGAATGAAGTGCAGAAGGACTGTTACAGAGAGTAGATTTTGGAGACAGAGGTGCAAAAGTACCCTTGCAGAGAACAGAGTTTGGAGACTGAGGTGCAAAAGGATTGTTACAGAGAGCAGAGATTGGAGACTGGGGTGCAGAAGAACTGCTGCAGAGAGCAGAGGTTAAAGACTGGGGTGCAGAAGAACTGCTGCAGAGAGCAGAGGTTGGAGACTCGGGTGTAGAATGACTATTGCAGAGAGAAGAGGTTGGAGACTGAGGTACAGAAGTCCTGTTACATAAAGCAGAGGTTGGAGACTGGGGTGCAGAAGTACTGTTACATAGAGCAGAGGTTGGATACTGTGGTGCAGAGGGATCGTTGCAAGGAGCAGAGCTTGGAGACAGGGGTGCAGAAGGATCTAACAGAGAGCAGAAATTAGAGACTGAGGTGCAGAAAGACTGTTGCAGAGAGCAGAGTTTGGAGACTCGGTTGCGGAAGGATCTTACAGAGAGCAGAGGTTGGAGACTGAGGTGCAGAAGGACGGATACAGAGAGCAGAGTTTGGAGACTCAGGTGCAGAAGGACTGTTACAGAAAGTAGAGTTTGGAAATTGGGGTGCAGAAAGACCGTTAAAGATAGCAGAGTTTGTAGACTGCGGTATAGAAAAACTGTTACAGAAAGCAGAGGTTGGAGACTGGGGTGTAGAAGAAATGATACACAGAGCACAGGTTGGAGTCTGAGGTACAGAAGGATAGATACAGAGAACAGAGTTTTGAGACTGTTGTTCAGAAGGACTGATACAGAAAACAGAGTTTAGAGACTGGGATGCAGAAGGACCATTATGGAAGCAGAGGTTAGAGACTGCGGAACAGAAGGACTGTTACAGAGAGCAGATGTTGGATACTGGGCAGCAGAATGACTTTTGCAGAGGACAGAGGTTGAAGACTGGGGTGCCGCTTTACACTGGCAGAAAGCAGAGTTTAAAAACTGGGGTGGAGAAGGAATGTTACAGAGAGCAGAGTTTGAAAACTGGAGTGCAGACAGATCTTACAGAGAGCAGAGTTTGGAGACTGTGGTGCAGAAGGACTGTTGAAGAGAGCAGAGGATAGAGACTGGGGTCAAGAAGGATAGTTGCAGAGAGCAGAATTTGAGGACTGTGGTTCAGAAGTACGGTTGCAGAGAGCAGAGGCTGGAGACTGGGGTGCAGAAGGACTTTTGCAGAGAGCAGTGGTTGGAAACTGGAGTGTAGAAGGACTGTTAGAGAGAGCAGAGGTTGGAGAGTGAGGTGCAGAATTACTGTTACAGAGAGCAGATTTTGGAGACTGGGGTTTAGATGGATCTTACAGAGAGCAGAAGTTGAAGACTGGGGTGCAAAGGGCTGTTGCAGAGAGCAGAGGTTGGAGACTGTGGTGGAGAAGAATCAAGGCAGAGAGAAGAGGTTGGAGACTGTGGTGCAGAAGGCCTGTTACATAGAGCAGAGTTTGGAGACTTGCTTTTAGAAGTCCTGTTACAGAGAACAGAGTTTGGAGTTTGTTGAGCAGAAAGACTGTTACAGAGTACAGATTTTAAACACTGTGTCTAGAAGGATCTTACAGAGAGCAGAAGTTGGAAAATTAGGTGCAGAAAGACTGTTGCAGAGAGCAGAGGATGGAGACTGGGGTGCAGAAGAACTGTCACAGAAAGCAGAGGTTGGCAATTGGTGAGCAGAAGGACCATTACAAAGAGAAGAGGTTGGAGACTGTGATACAAAATGACTGTTACAGAGAGCAGTGTTAGGAGAATGGGTAGAAAAAGGATCGTTGCAGAGAGCAGATGTTTGAGACTTGGTTGCAGAAGTTCCATTACAGAGAGCAGTGGTCGGAGACTGAGGTACAGAAGAACTTTTACAGAGAGCAGCGGTTGGAGACTGGGGTGCATATGGATTCTTACAGAAAGCAGAGGATGTAGACTGGGGTTCAGAAGGAGTGTTACAGAGAGCAGAGCTTGGAGATTGTGGTGCAGAACTGTACAGAGAGCCGAGGTTGGAGACTGGGGTGCAGAAGAATTGTTACAGAGAGCAGAGTTTGAAGACTCTGGTGCAGAAGGACTGTTACAGAGAGCAGAGGTTCGAGACTGGGGTGCAGAAGAACTGTTACAGAGAGCAGAGTCTGGAGACTGGGGTGCAGAAGGCCTGTTACAGAGAGCAGATGTTGGAGACTGAGGTGCAGAAGGACTGTTACAGAGAGCAGATGTTGGAGACTGGGGTGCAGAGGTTTGTTGCAGAGAGCAGAGGTTGGAGACTGAGGGGCAAAAGGATCTTTACAGAGAGCAGAGGTTAGAGACTTGCGTCAGAAAGACAGTTACAGAAACCACAGGTTGGATTCTTGGTTGCAGAAGGATCTCTGCAGAGAGCAGAGCTTGTAGACTCAGGTGCAAAAGGACAGTTACAGAGAGCAGAGGTTTTAAACTGGGGTGCAGAAGGACAGTTACAGAGAGCACAGTTTGGAGACCTGTGTGTAGAAGAAATTTTGCAGAGAGCAGAGGTTGGTGATTGGGGTGCAGAAGGACTGTTGCAGAGAGCAGAGGTTGAAGACTGGGGTGCAGAAGGATCGTTACAGAGAACAGAGTTTGGAGACTGCGGTGCAGAAGAATCTTACAGAGAGTAGAGTTTGGAGACTGGGTTGCAGGAGGACTGTTGCAGATAGCAGAGGTTCAATACAGGGGTGCAGAAGGACTGTTACAGAGACCAGAGTTTGGAGACTGCAGTGCAGAAGGATCTTACAGAGCGTAGAGATTGGAGACCTGGGTGCAGAAGGACTGTTGTAGAGAGCAGAGGTTGGAGAATGGCATGCACAAGGACTGTAACAGAGAGCAGAGGTTGTAGACTAAGGTGCAGAAGGACTGTTACAGAGAGCAGAGGTTGGAGACTGGGGTACAAAAGAACTGATACAAAAAGCAGACATTGCAGACTGTGGTGCAGAAGGACTGTTGCAGAGAACAGTGTTTGGAGACTGGAGTGCAGAATTACCGATGCGGAGAGCTGACGTTGGGATTCGGGTCCCTAAGATTGTTACAGAGAGCAGAGTTTGGATACTGGTGTGCATATGGACTGTTACAGAGAGAAGAGGTTGTAGACTGAGGTGCAGAAGAATTTTACAGAGAGCAGAGGATGGAGACTGGGGTGCAGGAATAACTGTTACATATAGTAGAGGTTGGAAACTGAGGTGCAGAAAGATCATTGCAGAGAGGAAGAGTTTGGAGACTGGGGTGCAGAAGGCCCATTGCACAGAGCAGAGTTTGGAGCCTTGGGAGAAGAAGGATCATTGCAGAGAGCAGATGTTGGAGACTGGGGTTCAGAAGGTCTGTTATAGACAGCAGAGTTTGGAGACTTGGTTGCAGAAGGATCTTACAAAAAGCAGAGTTTGGAGACTGAGGTGAAGAAGGACTGTAACAGAGATTTAGGTTTGAAGACTGTGGTGCAGAATGACTTATACAGAAAGCAGAGGTTGGAGACTAGGGTGCAGAAGGACCATTACAGAGAGCAGAAGTTGGAGACTGCGGTACAGAAGGACTGTTACAGACAGAAAAGATTGGAAATTGGAGAGCAGAAAGACTGTTTCAGAGAACAGAGGTTGGAGACTGGGTTGCAGCAAGACCGTTGAAGAAAGAAGAGGTTGTAGATTGGGTTGGAGAAGGAATGTTACAGAGAGCAGAGTTTGGAAACTGGGGTGCAGAAGGACCTCACAGAGAACAGAGGTTGGAGACTGGGGTGCAGAAAAAGTATTAAGGACAGGAGACGTTGGAGACTGGGGGGCAGAAGGAATGTTGCAGAAAGCAGAGTTTGGAGACTGGGGTGCAGAAGGACTGTTGCAGAGAGCAGAGTTTGAAGACTGAGATGAAGAAGGACTGTTACACAGAGAAGACGTTGGAGATTCGTTTGAAGAATTATGATACAGAAAGCTTAGGTAGGAGCCTGGGGTGCAGAAGGACCGTTAAAGAGAGCAGAGGTTGGAGACTGGCGTGCAGAAGGACTGTTTCAGAGAGCAGAGTTTGGAGACTGGGGTTCAGAAGGCCTGCTACAGAGAGCAGAGTTTGGAGACCGGATTGCAGAAGGACTGTTGCAGAGAGCAGAGGATGGATACTGATGTGCAGAAGGACGATTACAGAGAGCAGAGTTTGGTGACAGAGGTACAGAAGGACTGTTACAGAAAGCAGAGTTTGAAAATTGGGGTGCAGAGGGACCGTTACCGAGAGCAGAGTTTGGAGACTGCAGTATACAAAGACTGTAACAGAGAGCAGAGGTTAGAGAATATGGTGCAGAAGGACTGTTACGGAGAGCAGAGGTTGGAGACTGGGGTGCAGAAGGACTGTTAAACAGAGCAGAGGTTGAAGACTGGAATGTAGAAGGAGTGTTGCAGAGAGCAGTGGTTGGAGACTTGGGTGAAGAAGGACTGTTGCAGACAGCAGAATTTGGAGACTGAGGTGCCGAAGGTCTGTTACAGAGAGCAGAGTTTGGAGACTGGTGTGCAGAAGGACTGTTGCAGATAGCAGAGTTTGGAAACTGGGGTGAAGAAAGACTGTTGCAGGGATCAGGTGTTAAAGACATGGGTGCAGAAGGACTTTTCCAGAGAGCAGAATTTGGAGACTGAGGTGCAGAAGACTGTAGCAGATAGCAGAGTTTGGAGACTGGGTTGCAGAAGGACTGATACAGAAAGCAGAGGTTGGGGACTGAGGTGCAGAAGGACCATTACAGACATCAGTGTGTGGAGACTGCAATACAGGAGGACTGTTACTTAGAGCAGAGGTTGGAGACTGGAGTGGAGAAGAACTGTTTCAGAGTGAAGATGTTGGAGACTGATGTGCAGAAGAACTGTTGCAGAGAGTAGAGTTAGGAGACTGACATGCAGAAAGACTGTTAAAGAGAGCAGAGTTTGGAGACTGGGGTGTAGAAGGACTGATGCAGAGAGCAGAGTTTGGAGACTGGGGTGCAGAAGGTTATTACAGAGAGCAGAGGTTGGAGACTGTCTACAGAAGGGCTGTTACAGAGAGCAGAGTTTGGAGAATGGGTTGCAGAAGAATATTACGTAAAGCAAAGTTTGGAGACTGCGGTGCAGAAGGATTGTTACAGAGAGCAGAGGTTGAAGATCGGGGTGCAGTAGAATTATTGCAGAGAGCAGAGGTTGGAGACTTGTGTGCAGAAGGATCGTTGCAGAGAGCAGAGGTTGGAGACTTGGGTTCAGAAGGAAGGTTTCAGAGAGCAGATGTTGGAGACTGGGATGCAGAAGGATCGTTGCAGAGAGCAGAGATTGGAAACTGGGTTTCAGAGGGACTGTTACACAGAGCAGAGTTTGAAGACTGGAGTGTAGAAGGACTGTTGCAGAGAGCAGAGTTTGGAGACTGTGGTGCAGAAGGACTGTTGCAGATAGCAGAGGTTGGAAACGGGTGAAGAAGGACTGTTGCAGAGAGCAGGTGTTGGAGACATGGGTGCAGAAGGACTTTTGCAGAGAGTAGAATTTGGAGATTGAGGTTCAGAAGGATTGTTGCAGATAGCAGAGGTTGGAGACTGGTTAAAGAAGGGCTGTTACAGAGAGCAGAGTTTGGAGACTGGGTTGAAGAAGAGTATTATGCGGAGCAGAGTTCGGAGACTGTGGTGCAGAAGGATTGTTACAGAGAGCAGAGGTTGGTGACTGGGGTTCAGTAGGATTATTTCAGAGAGCAGAGGTTGGAGACTTGGGTGCAGAAGGACGGTTGCAGAGAGCAGATGTTGGATACTGGGATGCAGAAGGATCGTTGCAGAGAGCAGAGATTTGAAACTAGTTTGCAGAAGGACTGCTACACAGAGCAGAGGCTGAAGACTGGAGTGTAGAAGGACTGTTGCAGAGACCAGAGTTTGGAGACTTGGGTGCAGAAGGACTGTTATAGAGGGCAGATGTTATAGACTGAGATGCAGAAGGACTGTTACAGAGAGCAGAGGTTGGAGACTGGGATGCAGAAGGACTGATACAGAAAGCAGAGTTTGGAGACTGGGGTACAGAAGGCTGTTACAGAGAGCAGAGGTTGGAGACTAGGTACAGAAAGTCTGTTACAGAGAGAAGAGTTTGGAGACTGTGTTGCAGAAGAATATTACATAGAGCAGAGTTTGGAGACTGCGATGCAGAAGGATTGTTACAGAGAGCAGAGGTTGTCTACTGGGGTGCAGTAGGATTATTGCAGAGAGCAGAGGTTGGAGACTGGTGTGCAGAAGGATCGTTGCAGAGAGCAGAGTTTGGAGACTTGGGTGCAGAAGGACGGTTGCAGAGAGCACATGTTGGATACGGGGATGCAGAAGGATCGTTGCAGAGAGCAGAGACTAGAAACTGGGTTGCAAAAGGACTGTTACACAGTGCAGAGGTTGAAGACTGGAGTGTAGAAGGACTGCTGCAGAGAGTACAGTTTGGAGACTGGGGTGCAGAAGGACTGTTACAGAGAGCAGATGTTAAAGACCGAGATGCAGAAGGACGGTTACAAAGAGCAGAGGTTGGAGACTTGGGTGCAGAAGGACTGATACAGAAAGCAGAGGTTGGAGACTTGGGTCCAGAATGAACCTTACAGAGAGCAGAGGTTGTAGACTGCAGTACACAAGGACTGTTACAGAGAGCAGAGTTTGGAGACCAGGGTACAGAAGAACTGTTTCAGAGGGCAGAGGTTGGAGAATGGGATGCAGAAAAACTGTTTCAAAGAGTAGATGTTAAAGACTGGGATGCAGAAGAACTGTTGCAGAGAGCTGAAGTTGGAGAATGGGATGCAGAAGGATTGTTGCAGGGAGCAGAGGTTGGAGACTGGGGTGAAAAAGGACTGATACAGAGATCAGAGTTTGGAGATTGGGGTGCAGAAGGATCTTACAGAAAGCAGAGTTTGGAGTGTGGGGTGCAGAAGGAGTGTTATAAAGAGCAGAGTTAGGAGACTGGGTGGCAGAAGTATCTTACAGAGAACAGAGTTTGGAGACTAAGGTGCAGGAAGACTGTTACAGAGAGCAGTGGTTGGAGACTGGGGTGCTGATGCATCGTGCAGAGAGAAGAGGTTTCAAGCTTAGGTGTAGATCGACTGTTACAGAGAGCAGAGGTTTGAGACTGACGTACAGAAGGACTGTTACAGAGAGCAAATCTTGGAGACTGTGTTGCATAAGGATCTTACATAGAGAAAATTTGAAGATTGAGGTGCAGAAAGACTGTTAAAGAGAGCAGATGTTGAAGTCTGGGCTGCAGAAGGATTGTTGGAGAGAGAAAAATTTTCAGACTGAGGTGCAGAAGGACTTTTGCAGAGAGCATATGCTGGAGACTGAGGTGCAGAAGGTTCGTTGCAGAGAGCAGAAGGTGGAGACTGCTGTACAGAAGAACTGTTCCAGAGAGCAGAGGTTGGAGACTAGGGTACACAAGGAGTTTTTCAGAGAGCAGATGTTGGATACTTTTGTTCAGAAGGACTGTTGCAGAGAGCAGAAGTTGGAGAATGGGTTGCAGAATGACTTTTGCTGAGAGCAGAGGTTGGAGACTGAGGTGCAGAAGGACGGACAAATAAAGCAGAGTTTGAGGACTGGCGTGCAAAAGGACCTTTACAGAGAGCAGAGTTTGGAGACTGCGGTACAGAAGAACTGTTACAAACAGCAGAGTTCTGAGACTGGGGAGCAGAATGAGTGTTGCAAAGTACAGAGGTTGGAGGCTGGGGTGCAGTAGGACCGTTGCAGAAAGCAGAGGTTGGAGACTGGCGTGGAGAAAGAATATTACAGACGGCAGAGTTTGGAAACTGGGGTCAGAAGGATCTTTCAGAGAGCAGAGGTTGGAGACTGGGGTGCAGAAGGATCGTTGCAGATAGCAGAGTTTGGACACTGGGGTGCAGAAGGACTGTTGCAGAGAGCAGATGTTGAAGTCTGGGGTGCAAAAGGACTCTTTCAGAGAGGAGAGTTTGAAGACTGAGGTAGATATGGACTGATACAGAGAACAGAGTTTGGAGACTGGGTTGCAGAAAGCCTGTTGCAGAGAGCAGAGGTTTAAGACTGAGGTACAGAAGGATCATTGCAGAGAGCAGAGTTGGAGACTGAGCTGTAGAAGGACTGTTACACAGTGCACACGTTGCTGACTGGGGTGCAGAAGGAATTTTGCAGAAAGCAGAGGTTGGAGCCTGGGGTGCATAAGGACTGTCGCAGATAGCAGAGTTTGGATATGAGGTGAACAAGGACTGTTACATAGAGCAGAGGTTGTAGACTGGGGTGCAGAAGGACTGATACAGAAAGTAGAGGTTGGATACTGGGGTGCAGAAGGTCCATTACAGAAAGAAGAGTTTGGAGACTGTGGTATAGAAGGACTGTTACAGAGAGTAGAGGTTGGCGAATGGGGTGCATAAGGAGTGTTGCAAAGAACAGAGTTTTGAGACTGAGGTGAAGACAAGGTTGCAGAAGGATCTTACAGGGAGCAGAGATTGTACACCAAGGTGAAGCAGGAGTGTTACAGAGAGCAGATGTTGGAGACTGGGTTGCAGAAGTATTGTTATAGAGAACATACTTTGGAGACTGGGGTGCAGAAGGCCTGTTATGGATAAGAGAGATGGGAGAAGGAGTGCAGAAGGACTGTTACAGAATGCAGAGTTTGGAGACTGGGTTTCAGAAGGAACTTACAAAGAGCAGATGTTGGAGAGTGAGGTGCAGAGGGACTGTTACAGAGAGCAGTTTGGAGACTGGGGTGCAGAAAGACTGTTGCAGAGAGCAGATGTTGGAGATTGGGGTGCACAAGAACTGTTGCAGCAAGCAGGGGTTGGAGACTGGGGTGCAGAGTGATCATTGCAGAGAGCAGAGGTTGGACACTGGGGTGAAGAACAACTGATACAGAGAGCAGAGTTTGGAGACTGGGTTGCAGAAGGATCTTACATAGAGCAGAGGTTGGAGACTGAGGTGTAGAAGCACTGTTACAGAGAGTAGAGGTTGGAGACTCAGATGCAGAAAGACCGTTGCAGAGAGCAGAGGTTGGAGACTTAGGTGCAGAAGGATTGTTACAGAGAGCAGAGGTTGGAGACTGGGGTCTAGAAAGACTTTAGCAGAGAACACAGGTTGAAGACTAAGGTGCAGAGGACAGTTACACAGAGCACAGGTTGGAGACTGGGGTGCAGAAAGACTGATACATAAAGCAGAGGTTGGAGACTCGGGTGTATAGGTTCCCTTACAGAGAGAAGAGGTTGGAGAATGCAGTACAGAAGGACTGTTATAGAGAGCACAGTTTGGAGACTGGGGTGGAGAAGGACTTTTGCAGAGAGCAAATGTTGGAGACTAGGGTGCAAAAGGACTGTTGCAGAGAGCAGAGGATGGAGACTGGGGTGCAGAAGGACTGTTACAGAGAGCAGAGGTTTCAGACTGAGTTGCAGAAAGACTGTTACAGAGGGCAGAGTTTTGAGACTGTGGTGCAAAACGACTGATACAGAGAGCAGAGGTTGGATACTGGGGTGCATAAGGACCCTTAGAGAGAACAGCGGTTTGATACTGCGGTACAGAAGGACTGTTACAGAGAGCAGAGATTGGAGACTGGGGTGCAAAAGAACTGAGGTAGAGACCAGAGGTTGGAGACTGGGGTGGTGAAGGATTGTTGGGGCGAGTAGAATATGGAGACTGGGTTGTAGAAGGACTGTTGCAGAGAGCAGTGTTTGGAGACTGCGGTGTAGAAAAACTTTTTCAGAGAGCAGACGTTCGAGACTGGGGTGCAGAAGGAACGTTGATGGGAGCAGAGTATGGAGACTGGGGTCTCGAAGTACTGTTGCAGAGAGCAGAGGTTGGAGACTGGGGTGTAGCAGGACTGTTTCAGAGAGCAGATGTTGGAGACTTAGGTGCATAAGGACTGTTGCATAGAGCAAAGGTTGGAGACTGAGCTACAGAAGGAGTGTAAAAGAGAGCAGAGGTTGGAGACTGGGGTGCAGAAGGATTATTGCAGAGAGCAGAGTTTTAAGACTGTGGTACTTAAGAACTGTTGCAGAGAGCAAATGTTGGAGATTGGGGTTCAGAAGAACTGTTGAAGCGAGCAGAGGTTTGATACTAGTGTGCAGAAAGATCGTTGCAGAGAGCAGAGGTTGGAGACTGGCGTGCAGAAGGATGGTTGGAGAAAGCAGAGTTTCCAGACTGAGGTGAAGAAGGACTGTAAGGAGAGCAGAGATTGGTTACTGGGCTGCAGAAAAACTGATACAGAAAGCAGAGGTTGGAGACTGGGGTGCAGAAGGACTGTTGCAGAGAGCACAGTTTGGAGACTTGGGTGTAGAAGGACTGTTGCAGAAAGCAGATGTTGAAGACTGGGGTGCAGAAGGAATGTTGCAGAGAGCAGAGGTTGCAGAGTCAGGTGCAGACGGACTGTTACAGAGAGCAGATTTTGGAGACTGTGGTGCAGAAGCACTGATACAGAAAGCAGAGTTTGGAGACTGGGGTGAAGAAGGACCCTTACAGAGAACAGTGGTTGAAGACTGCGGTACAGAATAAATTTTTTTTGAGAATAAGGGTGGAGACTGGGGTGCAGAGGGACCATTGCAGAGAGCAGAGGTTTGAGACTGGGGTGCAGAAGGAATGTTACCGAGAGCAGAATTTGGAAAATGGGTACAGAATGATCTTCCAGAGAGCAGAGGTTGGAGACTGTGTTGTAGAAAGACTGTTGCAGAGCAGACGTTGGAGACTGAGGTGCAGAAGGATCGTTGCAGAGAGCAGATTATGGAGACTGTGGTATAGAAGGACTGTTCAAGAGAGCAGACTTTGGAGACTGGAGTGTAGAAGGACTGTTGCAGAAAGCAGTTGTTGAATACTGAGGTGCAGAAGGACTGTTTCAGAGAGCAAAATTTGGAAGCAGTGGTGCAGAAGGACTGATACAGAGAGCAGAGATTAAAGACTGACGTGCAGAAGGAATGTTACAGAGAGTAGAGGTTGGAGACTGGGGTGTAGAAGAACTGATACCGAAAGCAGAGGTGAGATAATGGGGTCCAGAAGGACCATTACAGAGAGCAGAAGTTGGAGACTGTAGTACAGAAGAACTCTTACAGAGAGAAGATGATGCAGACTGTGGTGCAGAAGGACTGTTGCAGAGAACAGAAGTTGGAGACTGGGGTGCATAAGGACCGTTGCTGAGAGCAGAGGATAAAGACTAATGTGCAGAAGGATTGTTACATAGAACATAGGTTGGAGACTTGGGTGCAGAAGTATCTTTCAAAGAGCTGAGGTTGAGAACTGGGGTAGAGAACGACTGTCGTGGAGAGCAGAGTTTGTAAACTGGCGTGCATAAGGACCGTTGCTGAGAGCAGAGGTTAAAATCTGATGTGCAGAAGGATCGTTGCAGAGAGCAGAGGTTGATAACTGTGGTGCAGAAGGTTTTTTACAGAGAGCAGAGTTTGGTACTGGGGAGCATTAAAACTGTTACAGAGAGCAGAGTTTGGAGACTGGGTTGCAGAAGATTCTTTCAGAGAGCAGAGTTTGGAGACTGAGGTGCAGAAGGACTGTTATAGAGAGCAGAGGTTAAAGTGTGGGGTGCAGAAGGACTGTTTAAGAGAGCAGAGGTTGGAGACTGGGTTAGAGAAGGACTGTTGAAGAGAGCAGATGTTGGAGATTAAGGTGCAAAAAGACTGTTTCAGAGAGTAGAGGTTGGAGACTGAGGTGTAGAAGGACTGTTACAGAGTGCAGATATTTCAGACTGGGGTGCAAAAGGATCGTTGTAGAGAGCAGAAGTTGGAGACTGAGGTGCAAAAAGATCATTGTAGAGAGCAGAGTTCAGAGGCTGGGGTACAGAAGCATCCTTACACAGAGCAGAGGTTTGAGACTGGAGTGCAGAAGGACTTTTACAGAAAGCACAGGTAGGAGACTCGGGTTCAGAAGGAATGTTGCAGAGAGCAGAGGTTGGAGACGGGGGTGCAGGAGGACTCTTGCAGAAAGCAGAGGTTGGAGACTGAGGTGCAGAAAGACTCTTAAAGCGAGCAGAGGTTGAAGACTCGGGTGCAGTTGGACTTATAGAGAAAGCAGATGTTGTAGACTGGGGTGCAGAAGGACGGATAAGAGAGCAGAGGTTGGAGAATGGGGTGCAGAATGACTGTTGCAGAGAACAGAGTTTGGAGACTAGGGTGCAGAAGCACCTTTGCAGAGAGCAGAGGTTGGAGACTGAGGTGCAGAATTATTGTTACAGAACGCAGAGTTTGGAGACTGCGGTGCAGAAGAACTGTTACAAAGAGTAGAGTTTGGAGACTTGTGTGCAGAAGGACCATTACAGAGAGCAGAGATTGGAGACTGTGGTACAAAAGGACTTTTACAGAGAGCAGATATTGGAGTCTGGGGAGTGGAAGGACTGTTGCAGGAACAGAGGTTTAACACAGGGTTTCAGAGGGACCATTGCAGAGAGCAGAGGTTGGAGACTGAGGTGCAGAAGGATTGAAACAGAGCAGAGTTTGGAGACTGCGCTGCAGAAGAACTGTTACAGAGAGCAGAGGTTAGAAACTGGGGTGAAGAAGGACTGCTGCAGGAGCAGAATTTGGAGACTGTGGTGCAGAAGGATTGTTACAGAGAGCAGAGGTTGGATACTGGGGTGCAGAAGGACTTGTGCATAGAGCAGAAGTTGGAGATTTGGGTGCAGAAGGAACTGTTGCAGAGAGCAGAGATTGGAGACTGAGGTGCAGAAGGACTGTTATAGAGAGCAGAGGATTGAGACAGGGGTGGAGAAGAAATGATTCAAAAAGCAGAGGTTGAAGACTGGGGTACAGGAGGATCATTACAGAGAGCAGAGGTTGGAGTCTCCAATACAGAAGTACTCTCACAAAGAGCAGAGGTTGGAGACTGGGGTGCAGAAGGACTTTTTCAGAGAGCAGACGTTTGAGACTTAGGTGCAGAAAGACAGTTACACAGAGCAGAGTTTGGAGACTGGGGTGAAAAGTACTGAAAAGAAAGCAGAATTTGGAGATTCGGGTGCAGAAGTATCCTTACAGAGAGCAGAGTTTCGAGAATGCAGTACAGAAAGACTCTTACAGAGAGCAGAGTTTGGAGACTGCGGTGGAGAATGACTGTTGCAGATAGCAGATGTTGGAGACTGGGTGCAGAAGGAATGTTGCAGAGAGCAGACGATGGAGACTGGGGTGCATAAGGACTGTTGCAGAGAGCAGAGGATGGAGACTGGGGTGCAGAAGGTCTGTTGCAGTGAGCAGACATTGGAGACAGGTGTGCAGAAGGATCATTTGGGCGAGCAGAGTATGGAGACTGGGGTGTAGAAGGACTGTTGCGGAGAACAGAGGTTGGAGATTGGGGTGTCGAAGGACTGTTTCAGAGAGCGGATGTTTGAGACTGGGGTGCACAAGGACTGTTGCATACAGCAGAGGTTGGAGAATGCAGTACAGAAGAACTGTTACAGAGAGCAGAGATTGGAGACTGAGGTGGAGAATGACTGTTGAAGAGAGCAGATGTTGGACACTGGGGTGCAAAAGGACTGCTGCAGAGAGCAGAAGATGGAGACTGGGGTGAAGAAGGACTGTTGCAGAGACCAGAGGTTGCAGACTGATTTGCAGAAGGACTGATGTAGGGAACAGATGTTGGAGCCTGGGTTGCAGACGGATTATTTAGGCGAGCAGAGTATGGAGAGTATGGAGACTAAGGTGTAGAAGGACTTTTGCAGAGAGCAGATGTTGGAGACTGTTGCATATAGCAGTGATTGGAGACTGAGGTACAGAAGAACTGTTGCAGGAAGCCGATGTTAAAGACTGGGGTTCACAAGGATTGTTGCAGCTAGCAGAGTTCTGAGCCTGGTGTGCAGAAGGATCGTTGCAGAGAGTAGAGTTTGGAAACTGAGTTGCAGAAGAAACGTTGCAGAGAGCAGAGTTTGGAGACTGGGGTGCAGAAGGACTTTTACAGAGAGCACAGGGTGGAGACTTGGGTGCAGAAGGAATGTTGAGGAGAGCAGAGGTTGGAGATTTGTTTGCAGAAGGACTGTTGCAGAAAGCAGAGGTTGGAGACTGAGATGCAGAAGTACTGTTGAAGAGAGCAGAGTTTAAAGACTGAAGTGCAGATGGACTGTTATAGAGAGCATTATTTGGAGACTGGGGTTATGAAGGACTGTTGCAGAGAGCAGAGTTTGAAGACTGGGTTGCAGAAGGATCTTACAGAGAGCAGAGAATAAAGACTGAGGTGCAGAAGCATTGTTACAGAGAGTAGAAGTTGGACACTGAGGTCCAGAAAGACCGGTGCAGAGAACAGAGGATGGAGACTGAGGTGCAGAAGGATTGTTACAGAGAGCAGAGGTTTGAGACTGGGGTGCAGAAGGATCGTTGCAGAGAGAAGAGGTTGGAGACTTATGTGCAGAAGGATCGTTGAAGAGAGCAGATATTCGAGACTGGGGTGCAGAACGATCGTTACAAAGAGCAGAGTTTGGAGACTGGGGTGCAGAAAGACTTTTACAGAGAGCATAGGTTTGAGACTGGGGTGCAGAAGGAATGTTGCAGAGAGCAGATGTTGGAGACTGTGGTGCAGAAGGACTGTTGCAGAGAGCAGAGTTTGGAGAATGTGGTGCAGAAGGACTGTTGAAGAGAGCAGAAGTTGGAGACTGAGGTTCAGAATGACTGTTATAGAGAGTAGAGGTTGGAGACTGGGGTGCAGAATAACTGTTACAGAGATCAGAGTTTGGAGAGTGGGGTTCAGATGGATCTTACAGAGGGCAGAGGTTGGAGACTGTGGTGCAAAAGGACTGTTGCAGAGAGCAGAGATTGGAGACTGGAATTTAGAAGAATTGTTGCAGAGAGAAGATTTTGGAGACTCAGGTGCAGAACGCCTGCTACAGAGAGCAGATTTTTGAGACTGGGTTGCAGAAGTCCTGTTACAGAGAGCAGAGGTTAGAGACTGTTGTGCAGAAGGACGGTTACATACTGCAGAGTTTAAAGACTGGTTTGCAGAAGTATTTTACAGAGAGAAGAGTTGGGAGAATGAGGTGCAGAAGGACTGTTACAGGCAGCAGAGGTAGGAGACTGGGGTGAAGAAAGTTCGTTTAAGACAGCAGAGTTTTCAGACCGAGGTGCAGAAGGACTGTTGCAGAGAGCAGAGGTTAGAGACTGGGATTAAGAAGGATGGTTTCAGAGATCAGATGTTGGAAACTGGTTTGCAGAAGGACTTTTATAGAGAGCAGAGTTTGGAGACTGGGTTTTAGAAGGATCCTACAGAGAGCAGAGGTTGGAGAGTGAAGTGCAGAACGACTGTTATAGAGTAGAGGTTGGAGACTGGGGTGCAAAAAGACTGTTGCAGAATTTAGGATTGAGACTGGGTTGCAGAAGGACTGTTGCAGAGAGCAGAGCTTGGAGTCTGGGCTGCAGGAGGACTGTTTTAGAGAGCAGATGTTGGAGACTGGGGTGCAGAAGACTGTTGCAGAGAGCAGAGGCTGAAGACTGAGGTGCGGAAGTCCTGTTACAGAGAGCAGATGTTGGAGACTGGGGTTTAGATGGATCTTACAGAGAGTGGAGTTTTTAGACTGGTGTGGAGAAGAACGTTGCAGAGCGAAGAGGTTGGAGACTGGGGTGCAAAAAGCCTTTTACACAGAGCAGAGGTTGGAAACTGCGTTGCAGAAGTCCTGTTACAGAGAGCAGAAGTTTGAGACTGTTGTGCAGAAGGACTGTTACAGAGTGCAGAGTTTAAAGTCTGGGTTGCAGAACGATCAAACAAAGGGCAGAGTTGGGAGACTGAGGTGCAGAAAGACTGTTACAGAGAGCAGATGTTGGAGAGTGGCGTGCAGGACTGTTGCAGAGAGCAGATCTTGGTAACTAGCGTCCAGAAAGACTAACGTAGAAAGCAGAGGTTGGAGACTGGGGTGCAGAAGGACTGTTGCAGAGAGCAGATGTTGGTAACTAGGGTCCAGAAGGATCGTTGCAGAGACAAGTTTTTAGAGACTGAGGTGCAGATGGACTGTTATAGAGAGCAGAGTTTGGAGACTAAGGTGAAGAAGGACAGTTACAGAGATCAGAGTTTGAAGACTGGTGTGCAGAAGAACTGTTACCGAGAGCCGAGGTTGGAGACTGGGGTTCAGATGGATCTTACAGAGAGCAGAGTTTGGAGACTGGGGTCCAAAAGGACTATTGCAGAGAGCAGATGTTGGAGACTGGGATGGAGAAGAATCGTTGCAGAGAGAAAAGTTGGAGACTGGAGTTCATAAGGTTCTTACAAAGAGCAGAAGTTTGTGAGTAGGGTGCAGAAAGACTGGTGCCAAGAGCACAGGTTGGAGACTGGGGTGGAGAAAAATCATTGCAGAGAGAAGAGGTTGGAGTCTGGGGTTCTGAAGGCCTGTTACAGAGAGCAGAGTTTAGAGACTGGTTTGCAAAATTCCTGTTACAGAGAGCAGAAGTTGGAAGCTATTCTGCAGAAGGACTGTTACAGAGAGCAGAGTTTAAAGACTGGGTGGCAAAAGGGTCTTACAGAGAGCAGAGTTAGAAGACTGAGGTGCAGAAGGATCGTTGCAGAGAGCAGAGTTTTTAGACTGAGTTGCTGAAGGACTGTTGCAGAGAGCAGATGTTGGAGACTGGTGTGCAGAAGGACTGTTGCAGAGAGGAGAGGTTGGAGACTGTGGTGAAGAAGAATCCTTGCAGAGAGCAGAGGTTGGAGAGTGAGGTGTAGAAGGATCCTTGGAGACAGCAGATTTTGGAGACTGGGGTCTAGAAGGATGGTTACAGAGAGCAGAGATTTGAGACTGGTGTGCAGAAGGACTGTTACAGAGAGCAGAGTTTGGAGACTGGGTTAGAGAAGGATCCTACAGAGAGCAGAGGTTGAAGAATCAGGTGCAGAAAGACTGATACAGAGATTAGATGTTGGAGACTGAGGTGCAGAAGTAACTTTGCAGAGCACAGAGTTTGGAAACTGAGGTGCAGAAGGATTGTTACAGGGAGCGGAGTTTGGAGACTGGGGTGCAGAAGGACTGTTGCAGATGGCGGATTTTGGAGACTGGGGTGCAGAAGGACTGTTATAGAGAGCAGAGGTTGGAGACTGGGGTGAAGAAGGACTGATACAGAAAGCAGAGATTGGAGACTAGGGTGCAGAAAGACCATTACAGAGAGCAGAGGTTGGATTCTGCAGTACAGGAGGACTGTTACAGAGAGCAGAGGTTGGAGACTGGGGTGGAGAATGACTGAAAAAGAGAGCTGATGTTGGTAACTGGGGTGCCAAAGGACTGTTGCAGAGAGCAGAGTTTGGAAACTGGTGTGCAGAAGAACTGTTCCGGAGAGCAGAGGTTGGATACTGGGGTACAAAAAGACTGTTACAGAGAGCAGAGGTTGAAGACAGCAGTGCAGAAGGATCTTAAAGAGAGCAGAAATTGGAGACTGAGGTGCAGAAAGGACTGTTGCAGAGAGCAGAGGTTGGAGACTGGGGTGGAAAAGGAATGATATCGAGAGCAGAGTTTGGAAACTAGAGTGGAGAAGGATCTTATTGAGAGCAGAGGTTGGAGACTGTGGAGCAGAAGCACTGTTGCTGAGAGCAGAGGTTGGAGACTGGGGTCCTGAAGGATCCTTGAAGATAGCGGAGTTTGGAGACTGGGGTGCAAAAGGAGTGTTGCAGAGAGCAGATGTTGAAGACTGGGGTGCAGAAGGAATGTTGCTTAGAGCAAATTTTAGAGACTGGGGTGCAGAAGGACTGTTACAGAGAGCAGAGTTTGGAGACTGAGGTGCAGAAGGACTGTTACAGAGAGTAGAGTTTGGAGACTTGGTTGTAGAAGGACTGTTACAGAGAGCATAGGTTGGAGACTGGGGTTCAGATGGATTTTACTGAGAGCAGAGTTTGGAGACTGGGGTTCAAAACGACTGTTGCAGACAGCAGATGTTGGAGACTGGGGTTGAGAAGAATCGTCACATATAGAAGAGGTTTTAGACTGGGGTGAAAAAAGCCTGTTACAGAGAGCAGAGGTTGGAGACTGGGTTGCAGAAGTCCTTTTACAGAGAGCAGATGTTGGACACTGTTGTGCAAAAGAACAGGTACAATGTGCAGAGGTGCGGAAGTCCTGTTACAGAGAGCAGAGTTTGGAGACTCGGGTGCAGAAGGACTGTTACAGAGAACAGACGTTGGATACAGGGGTGCAGAAGGCCTGTTTCAGAGAGCAGAGATTGGAGAGTGGCGTGCAGAAGGACTGTTATGGAGAGCAGAGTTTGGAGACTGTTGTGCAGAAGGACTGTTACAGAGTGCAGAGTTTAAAGACTGGGTTGTAGAAGGATCTTACAGAGAGCAGAGTTAGAAGAATGAGGTGCAAAGGACTGTTACAAAGAGCAGAAGTAGGAGATTGGGTGTAGAAGGGTCTTTGCAGAGAGCAGAGTTTTAAGACTGAGGGGCAGAAGGACTGTTACAGAGAGCAAATATTGGAGACTGGTGTGCAGAGGACTGTTGCAGACAGCATAGGTTGGAGACTTTGGTGAAGAAGGATCATTGCAGAAAGCAGAGGTTCGAGGCTGGTGTTCAGAAGCATTGTTACAGAGAACAGAGTTTGGTGACTGGGTTGCAGAAGAATCTTAGAGAGAGCATAGGTTGCAGACTGAGGTGCAGAAGGACCGTTACAGAGAGTAGAGGTTGGAGACTGATTTGCAGAAGGACCCTTGCAGAGAACAGAGTTATGAGACTGAGGTGCAGAAGGATTGTTACAGAGATCAGAGGTTGGTTACTTTGGTGCAGAAGGACTCTGCATAGAGCAGACTTTGGAGACTGGGGTCCAGAAAGATCGTGGTAGGAAGCAGATTTTGGAAACTAGAGTGTAGAAGTACTGTTGCAGAGAGCAGATGTTGGAGACTGGGGTGCAGAAGGACTGTTGCAGAGAGCAGAGTTTGGAGAATGTGGTGCAGAAGGACTGTTGAAGAGAGCAGAGGTTGGAGACTGAGGTTCAGAATGACTGTTATAGAGAGTAGAGGTTGGAGACTGGGGTGCAGAATAACTGTTACAGAGATCAGAGTTTGGAGAGTGGGGTTCAGATGGATCTTACAGAGGGCAGAGGTTGGAGACTGTGGTGCAAAAGGACTGTTGCAGAGAGCAGAGGTTGGAGACTGGAATTTAGAAGAATTGTTGCAGAGAGAAGATTTTGGAGACTCAGGTGCAGAACGCCTGCTACAGAGAGCAGATTTTTGAGACTGGGTTGCAGAAGTCCTGTTACAGAGAGCAGAGGTTAGAGACTGTTGTGCAGAAGGACGGTTACATACTGCAGAGTTTAAAGACTGGTTTGCAGAAGTATTTTACAGAGAGCAGAGTTGGGAGAATGAGGTGCAGAAGGACTGTTACAGGCAGCAGAGGTAGGAGACTGGGGTGAAGAAAGTTCGTTTAAGACAGCAGAGTTTTCAGACCGAGGTGCAGAAGGACTGTTGCAGAGAGCAGTTGTTGGAGACTGGTGTGCAGAAGGACTGTTGCAGAGAGCAGAGGTTAGAGACTGGGATTAAGAAGGGTGGTTTCAGAGATCAGATGTTGGAAACTGGTGTGCAGAAGGACTGTTATAGAGAGCAGAGTTTGGAGACTGGGTTTTAGAAGGATCCTACAGAGAGCAGAGGTTGGAGAGTGAAGTGCAGAACGACTGTTATAGAGTAGAGGTTGGAGACTGGGGTGCAGAAGGACTGTTGCAGAATTTAGGATTGAGACTGGGTTGCATAAGAACTGTTGCAGAGAGCAGAGCTTGGAGTCTGGGCTGCAGAAGGACTGTTTTAGAGAGCAGATGTTGGAGACTGGGGTGCAGAAAACTGTTGCAGAGAGCAGAGGTTGAAGACTGAGGTGTGGAAGCCCTGTTACAGAGAGCAGAGGTTGGAGTCTTGGATGCAGAAGGACTGTTGTAGAGAGCAGAGGTTGGATACTGGGGTGCAGAAGGACTGTTACAGAGAGCAGAGTTTGGAGACTGGGGTGCAGAAGGACAGTTACAGAGAGCAGAGGTTGGAGACTGGGGTTCAGATGGATCTTACAGAGAGCGGAGTTTTGAGACTGGTGTGGAGAAGAATCGTTGCAGAGAAGAGGTTGGAGACTGGGGTGCAAAAAGCCTTTTACACAGAGCAGAGGTTGGAAACTGCGTTGCAGAAGTCCTGTTACAGAGAGCAGAGGTTTGAGACTGTTGTGCAGAAGGACTGTTACAGAGTGCAGATTTTAAAGTCTGGGTTGCAGAACGATCAAACAAAGGGCAGAGTTGGGAGACTGAGGTGCAGAAAGACTGTTACAGAGAGCAGATGTTGGAGAGTGGCGTGCAGAAAGACTGTTGCAGAGAGCAGATCTTGGTAACTAGGGTCCAGAAAGACTAATGTAGAAAGCAGAGGTTGGAGACTGGGGTGCAGACGGACTGTTGCAGGGAGCAGAGTTTGGAGACTGGGATGAAGAAGGACTGTTGCAGAGAGCAGAGAATGGAGCCTGGGCTTAAGAAGGAATGTAGCAGAGAGAAGAGGTTGGAGACTGAGGTGCAGAAGGAGTGTTGAAGAGAGCAGATTATAGGGACAAGGGTGCATAAGGACTGTTACAGAGAGCAGAGGTTGGAGACTGAGGTGCAGAAGGACTGTTACTGAGAGCATAGGTTGGAGACTGGGGTTCAGATGGATCTTACCAAGAGCAGAGTTTGGAGACAAAGGTTCAAAAAGACTGTTGCAGACAGCAGATATTGGAGACTGGGGTTGAGGAGAATTGTTGCAGAGAGAAGTGGTTTTAGACTGGGGTGAATAAAGCCTGTTACAGAGAGCTGAGGTGGAGAATGGGATGCAGAAGTCCTGTTACAGAGAGCAGCAGTTGGAGACTGTTGTGCAGAAGGACAGGTACAAAGTGCAGAGTTTAAAGACTGGGTTGCAGAATGATATTACAGAGAGCAAAGTTGGGAGACTGAGGTGCAGAAGGACTGTTGCAGAGAGCAGATGTTGGTAACTAGTGTGCAGAAGGACTGTTGTAGAGAGCAGAATTTTTAGACTAGGGTGGAAAAGGACTGTTGCAGAGAGAAGAGGTTTGAGACTGAGGTGCGGAAGTCCTGTTACAGAGAGCAGAGGTTGGAGACTCGGGTGCAGAAGGACTGTTACAGAGGGCAGAGATTGAATACAGGGGTGCAGAAGCATCTTACAGAGAGCAGAATTTGGAAACTGAGGTGCAAATGGACTGTGGCAGAGATCAGATGTTGGAGACTGTGGTGCAGAAGGATCATTGCAGAGAGCACATTATGGAGACTTGGGTGCAGAAGGCCTGCTACAGAGTGAAGAGTTGGGAGACTGGCGTCCATAAGGCCTGTTACAGAGAGGAGAGCTTGGAGACTGGGGTGCAGAAGGACTGTTATATAGAGCAGAGTTTGGAGACTGGGTTGCTGAAGGATCTTACGGAGAGAAGAGGTTGGAGACTGAGATGCAGGTGGACTGTTACAGAGAGCAGTGGTTTGAGACTGAGGTGCAGAGGGACCATGCAGAGAGGAGATGTGTCAGACTGAGGTGCCGAAGGACTGTTACAGAAAGCAGAGGTTGGAAATTTGGGTGCAGAAGGAACGTTAAAAGACCAGAGATTGGAGAATGCGGTATAGAAAAACTGTTACAGAAAGCAGAGGTTGGAGACTGGGGTGTAGAAGGAATGTTACAGAGAGCACAGATTGGAGACTGAGGTGCAGAAGAATATATACAGAGAGCAGAGATTTGAGACTGGTGTTCAGAAGGACTGTTATAGAGAACAATGTTTGGAGACTGGGGTGCAGAAGAATTGTGCAGAGAGCAGAGGTGTCAGACTGAGGTGTAGAAGGACTGTTACAGAGAGCAGAGTTTGGAGACTGAGGTGCAGAAGGACTGTTACAGGAAGAAGTGGTTGGAAATTGCGGTGCAGAAGGACCGTAACAGAGACCAGAATTTGGAGACTGCAGAATAGAAAAACTGTAATAGAGAGCAGAGGTTGGAGACTGAGGTGAAGAATAATAGATACAGAGAGCAGAGGTTTGAGACTGGGTTTTAGAATGATCCTACAGAGAGCAGAGGTTGAAGAGTGAAGTGCAGAAGGACTGTTACAGAGAGTAGAGGTTGGAGACTGAGGTGCAAAATGACCGTTGCAGAGAACAGATTTTGGAGACTGGGGTGCAGAAGGACTGTTGCAGAGAGCAGAGGTTGGAGACTGGGGTGCAGAAGGACTGTTGCAAAGAGCAGATATTGGTAACTAGGGTCCATAAGGACTAATGTAGAAAGCAGACGTTGAATACTTGGGTACAGAAGGACTGTTACAGAGAGCAGAGGTTGGAGACTGAGGTGCGAAAGTCCTGTTACAGAGAGCAGAGTTTGGAGACTCGGATTCAGAAGGACAGTTTCAGAGAGCAGAGGTTAAATACAGGGGTGCAGAAGGAACTTACAGAGAGCAGAATTTGGAGACTGAGTTGCAGAAGGACTGTTGCAGAGGTCAGAGGTTGGAGACTGAGGTGCAGAAAGACTCTTACAGAGAGCAGATGTTGGAAATTGTGGTGCAGATGGAGTGACACAGTAAGCAAGTTTGGAGACTGGGGTGCAGATGGAGTGTTACAGAGAGTAGAATTTCGAGACTGAGGTGCAGAAGGACCGTTGCAGAGAGCAGAGATTGAAGACTGAGAAGCAGAAAAATTGTTACAGAGAACAGATGTTGGAGACTGGTTTGCAGAGAAACTGTTGCAGAGAGCAGAGGCTGGACACTGGGGTGTATAAGGACTGTAGCCGAGAGCATAGGTGCACATTGGGGTGCAGACGGACTTTTGCAGAGAGCAGAGTTTGTAGACTGAGGTAAAGAAGCACTATTACAGAGAGCAGAAGTTGGAGAATGGGGTGCAAAAGGCCTGTTACAGAGAGCAGAGGTTGGTGACTGGGGTGCAAAAAAACTGTTACAGAGAGCAGAGTTTTGAGATTGGGGTGCAGAAGGATCTTTGCAGAGAACAAAGTTTTCAGACTGAGGTGCAGAAGGACTGTTGAAGAGAGCAGAGTTTGGAGACTGAGGTGCAGAAGGAGTGTTACAGAGAGCAGAGATTGGAGACTTGGGTGCAGAAGGACCGTTACATAGAGCAGATTTTTGAGAGTGCACTACCGGAGGACTGTTACAGACAGCAGCGGTTGGAGACTGAGGTGCTAAAGGTTCATTACAGAGAGCAGAGGTTGGAGACTGAGGTGCACTAGGAATGTTACAGAGAGGAGCGGTTGGAGACTGGGGTCCAGAAGGATTTTTACAGAGAGCAGAGGATCGAGACTGGGGTGCAGAAGGAGTGTTACAGAGAACAGAGGATGGAGACTGGAGTGCAGAAGGAGCATTACATAGAGCAGAGTTTGTAGATTGGTGACCAGAAGAACTGTTACTGAGAGCAGAGGTTGGAGAATGGGGTGCAGAAGGTCTGTTACATAGAGGAGAGTTTAAAGACTGAGGTGCAAAAAGATCATCACGGAGAGCAGAGGTTGTAGACTGGGGTGTAGAAGGCCAGTTAAAGAGAACAGAGTTTGGAGACTGAGGTGAAGAAGAATTTTTACAGAGAGCAGAGTTTGGACACTGATGTGCAGAAAGACTGTTACAGAGAGCAGAGCTTGGAGACTGGGGTGCAGAAGGACTGTAGCAGAGAGCAGAGGTTGGAGACTTAGGTGCAGAAGGATTGCTACAGAGAGCAGAGGTTGAAGACTGGGGTGCGGCAGGACAGTTGCAGAGAGCACTGTTTGGAGACTGGGGTGCAGAAGAAATGTTGCAGAGAGCAGAGGTTTGAGACTGGGGTGAAGAAGGACTGTAGCGGAGAGCAGAGGTTGGAGACTTGGGTGCAGAAGGACTTTTGCAGAGAGCAGATGTTGAAGACTGTGATGCAGAAGGATCTTGACAGAGAGCAGAGTTTGGAGACTGGGGTGTAGAAGGACTGTTGCAGAGAGAAGAGCTTGGAGACTGGGGTGCAGAAGGACTTTTGCAGAGAGCAGAGTTTGGAGACTGGGGTGCAGAATAAATGATATAGAAAGTAGAGTTTGGAGTCTCGGGTGCAGAAGGACCGGTACAGACAGCAGATGTTGGAAACTGCAGTACAGATGGACTGTTACAGAGAGCAGAGTTTTGAGCCTGGGGTGTAGAAAGACTTTTGCTGAGAACAGAGGTTGTAGACTGGGGTACAGAAGGAATGTTGCATAGAGCAGTAGTTGGAGACTGAGGTGCAGAAAGACTGTTATAGAGAGCAAAGTTTGGAGACCGGGGTTAAGAATGATCTTACAGAGAACAGAGGTTTTAGACGGGGGTGCAAAAGAACTGTTGCAAAGAGAAGAGGTTGGAGAGTGAGGTGAAGAAGGAGTGTTACAGAGAGCAGAGGTTGGATACTGGGGTGCAGAATAACTGATATGGAAAGTAGAGTTTGGAGACTGGGGTGCAGAAGGAACGTTACAGACAGCAGAAGTTGGAGACTGCGGTACAGAAGAACTGTTACAGAGAACAGAGTTTGGAGCCTGGGGTGCAGAAGGACTGTTGCAGAGAACCGAGGTTGGATACTGGGGTGCAGAAGGACTGTAGCAGAGAACAGAAATTGGAGACTTAGGTGCAGAAGGACTGTTATAGAGAGCAAAGTTTGGAGGCCGGGTTGAAGAAGAATCTTACAGAGAGCGGAGGTTGGAGACTGGGTGGCAGAAAGACTGTTGCAGAGAGCAGTGGTTGGAGACTAAGGTGGAGAAAGATCGTTGCAGAGAGAAGAGGTTGGAGACTGGGGTGCATTAGGCCTCTTACAGAGAGCAGAGTTTTGAGACTGGGGTGCAGAAGACCTGTTACAGAGAACAGAGGTTGGAGACTGGTGTGCAGAAGTATTGTTACAGATAGCAGAGGATGGAGACTGAGGTGCAGAAGGATTGTTACAGAGAGCAGAGTTTGGAGACTGAAGTGCAGAAGGACTTTTACAGAGAGCAGAGGTTGGAGACTGGGGTGCAGAAGGATCATTACGGAGAGCAGAGGTTGGATTCTGAGGGGCAGAAGGATCGTTGCAGAGAGTAGAGGTATAAGACAGTGGTGCAGAAAGATCGTTACAGAGAGCACGGGTTGGAGACTGGGGTGCAGAAGGACAGTTACAGAGAGCACAGATGGAGACTGGGGTGCAGAAGAAATGTTGCAGAGAGCAAAAGTTGGAGACTGGGGTGCAGAAGGACTATTACTGAGAGCAGAGGTTAGAGACTGGGGTGCAGAGGAACTGATACAGAAACCTGACATTTGAGATTGGGGTGCAGAAGAAGTGATACAGAAAGCTGACGTTTGAGACTGGTGTGCAGAAGGATCATTACAGAGAGCAGAGTTTTGAGACTGCGGTACAGAAGGACTGTTACAGAGCAGAGTTAGGATACTGGTGTTCAAAAGGACTGATCCAGAAAGCATAGGTTGGAGAATGGGGTTCAGAAGGCCTGTTACAGAGAGCAGCAGTGGGAGACTTAGGTGCTGAAGGTTTATTACAAAGAGCAGAGGTTGGACACTGAGGTGCAGAAGGACTGTTACAGAGAGGAGTGGTTGGAGACTGGGGTGCAGAAGGATTCTTACAGAGAGCAGAGGAAGGAGACTGGGGTTCAGAAGGACAGGTGCAGAGAGAAGAGGATGAAGACTGAGGTGAAAAAGGATCGTTGCAGAGAGAAGAGGTTGGAAACTGGGTTGCCAAAGGCCTGTTACAGAGTGCAGAGTTTGGAGAGTGGGGTGCAGAAGTTTTGTTACAGAGAGCAGAGGTTGGAGACTAAGGTGCAGAAGGATCGTTTCAGAATGTAGATGTTGGAGAGTGGGGTACAGAAGGACCGTTACAGATTGCAGAACTTGGAGATTGAGGTGGAGAAGGATCTTGTAGAGAGCAGAGGTTGAAGACTGAGGTACAGAAGGATAGCTACAGAGAGCAGAATTTGGAGACTGGGGTGCAGAAGGACAGTTACAGAGAGCACAGGTTGGAGACTGGGGTGCAGAAGAAATGTTGCAGACAGCACAGTTTTGAGACTGGGGTGAAGAAGGACTGTAGCAGAGAGCAGAGGTTGGAGACTGGGGTGCAGAATAACTGTTGCAGAAAGCAGACATTGGAGACTGGGATGCAAAAGGATTTTTGCAGAGAGCAGTGGTTGGAGACTGGGGTGTAGAAGGACTGTTGCAGAGAGAAGAGCTTGGAGACTGGGTTGCAGAAGGACTGTTGAAGAGAGCAGAGGTCGGAGACTGAGGTGCAGAAGGACTGTTACCGAGAACAGAGGTTGAAGACTGGGGTGAAGAAGGATAGTTGCAAAGAGCAGAGGTTTCAGACTGAGGCTTAGAAGGACTGTTACAGAGAGCAGTGGTTGGAGTCTGAGATGCATAAGGACTGTTACAGAGAGCAGAGTTTGGAGACTGGTGTGCAGAAGGACCGTTGCAGAGAGCAGATGTTGGAGACTGGGGTGCAGAAGGACTGTTACAGAGAGCAGACTTTGAAGACTGAGGTGCAGAAGGATTGTTACAGAGAGCAGAGTTTGAATACTGGGGTGCAGAAGGACCATTACAAAGAGCAAAGTTTGGAGACTGATGTGCAGAAAAAGTTTTTCAGAGAGCAGAGGTTGGATACTGTGGTGCAGAAAGACTTTAACAGAGAGCAGATGTTGGAGACTGGGATGCAAAAGCATCCTTGCAAAGAGAGTGGTTGGAGACTCGGGTGTAGAAGGACTGTTGCAGAGAGAAGAGCTTGGAGTCTGGGTTGCAGAAGGACTGTTGAAGAGAGCAGAGGTTGGAGACTGAGGTGCAGAAGGACTGTTACCGAGAACAGAGGTTGAAGACTGGGGTGAAGAAGGATCGTTGCAAAGAGAAGAGGTTTCATACTGAGGCTTAGAAGGACTGTTACAGAGAGCAGTGGTTGGAGTCTAAGGTGCATAAGGACTGTTACAGAGAGCAGATTTTGGAGACTGGTGTGCAGAAGGACAGTTGCAGAGAGCAGATGTTGGAGACTGGGGTGCAGAAGGACTGTTACAGAGAGCAGACATTGAAGACTGAGGTGCAGAAGGATTGTTACAGTGAGCAGAGCTTGAATACTGGGGTGCAGAAGGACCATTAGAAAGAGCAAAGGTTTGATACTGATGTGCAGAAAAACTTTTCCAGAGAGCAGAGGTTCGATACTGTGGTGCAGAAAGACTTTAACAGAGAGCAGATGTTGGAGACTGGGATGCAAATTGATTTTACAGATAGCAGAGTCTGGAGACTGGGGTGCAGAAGGACTGTTGCAGAGAGCAGGGTTTAGAGACTGCGGTTCAGAATGATCGTTGCAGAGAGAAGAGGTTAGAGACTGGGTGTCACGACCCCCTTGCCCACAAGGAAGACGTGACTCAGGAATCTTCTTTCAGCAGTTTATTCAGGCCCTTGATATTCTTCTAATGATTCTTCTACTACCCGGAATAATAATTGGATGCCCCTCCCAGCCTTAATAAAGCACCTCGAACCCCAATGCAAAGCTGCCACGTGTACCCTTCTCACAGGGTGCTAGAAAATGACACGCCAACTTTCTCTGATAAGGAGCTGGGAACATGCCAACTCTCTTTGATATGGAGTTGTCCTTCACAGACCACAACGGAGCCAGCGACATCATGTAATGGCGACCACAGTCCGCAGGAACGGCTCACCACAGCTCCCCCTTTTTGTTTCACTAAGACAATACAGGCGAGAGTAGAGGTCCTATCCCACTGTGCAAAAGTGGCTGCATAGTATGGGCCAGCCCCAGGGGGCGCCTTCCCCAGACCTGACACCATATCAGCTGACGCCTTTTTTCGTGGGGTGGGGCGGAGACACGTCAAACCCGCATGCAATAGGACATGCTCCCCTTGATGTCCCTCTTCTCAATGGATCACTCAAGTGCAGTGCCTTGCCTCGCATCCTGTATCGTGGCGATGGTGAGTAAGAGGGAATAGCTGAGGTTGAACTGTGGCCATGCAGAGGTACAACTACAAACAAGTTGGCAGCACCCTGAAAGAAAGGCACGGACTTTAAAGTGATAGATAAAGACCAGTGTGGAAACCCTTCTGCGTGCAATGGCAACAAGACCCACAGAGTGCAAGGGCTTTCCAGCACTAAGAGAAAGACAAAAGAAGGACATGTCGTACCCAGTGCAATGTTATAATAACTTGGGGTGCAACGACCATGTCAAAGGCACTAGTGTAGAAACCCATCTGCGTGCAATGGTAGCAAGACCGGCAGAGTGCAAGGGCTTTCTGACACTAAGAGAATAATGAGGAAAGACATGTCAATCCCAGTGCAATGTTATAATAACTTGGGGTGCAATGACCATGTCAAAAGTTTAGTGCTTAAGATGCGCAAGCCAGACCTGTGGCGAGTTGCCAGTTTCTAAAGCAGCAAGAGCTTGTATGATCATAGCCTTATCTTGAGCACTACGAGCCTTAAGGCGACAGAGAAACCACAAACAGAGGAACATACCAAAACAACACAGTGCACCAAAAATGCCTACTCCCACCCACTCTTTAAAAAAGGAAAAGGCAGAAGATATCCAATTGGTGAATTGACCCAGAGTCACGGGATCGACACGGGTACTATTCAAGACAGCTATCTGGGTTAGTTGAGACTGGATCATGTCTTCCGCTTCCATGGACCAATTTCCAGCCAGATATCCACCAATGATGTGGGAAGCATTCCTGGAATCATTAAATCTGACAGAGGTTATACATAAATGTGCACGTTGGTCAATGCAGCCTAAAAGTACTAGGTCAGCCAATTCTTCTACCTGAGCTTGAAGAAAATCTATTCTTTGGTTGGTAGCTAAAATCCCAGACAAAATATGTTGATTAATCGCATTTTGTGATTCTGGATCCGCAGTGACTGGTATTGGGACAAAAGTTGGAATTTTCATAATTACTGCTACAGTCCAAGAACCATTCCAACACTCAGATAAGAAACAGGTAGTATGAGAACAATCCAGCATCCCCGACGAGGTGTGATTAGCTAAAAGGAACAGGAACAGGGATTGGATACAGACCATTGCAGAAGGCAATGTGGCATAATGTAACAGAGAGTTGAACGAAACAGATGTAAGCCTATTACCTCGTTCACTCTCCTTAGTAGTGCCAGAAACATTAGCCAGCCAACTTTTGGCTCCTAGTAATTGAGCCAATGCGGAAATATCGGCTGAAGCCCCCTTCTCATTGGAAATTAGCCATTGAAACCAGGACCAACCTGTTCCTGTAGAGGAGTTGGCATTGTTGTTAAAGTTATAAACATATCTCTTCAGAGGGGGGGAAAAGGAGAAACCTTTAGCAACTTGATGTTTCTCCCAAGAATGATCCTGACAAGGCGTAAATGTCGGGGGAAAACCAAAATTAGGGGTACAGTAGGGAGAGGCCTTGAAATGAGTGGCATAGCAAGTACTATTAGAAGAAGGAGGCATTGGGATTAATACCTCGGAGATAATAGCTAAAGCAGTTATGTTTAAAACAGAGCTAGTTGCAGGGGTCCCTGAGCCTGATTGCTTCCCTGAAACTACTTGGCTCAATACAGCACTGAGAATACTCCCTGAGACTCGACTGGACCGCAATGGGTCCTCCCAGTTAGTCAAATTTTGGTCTTAAGGCTAATACAATTAGTGTTCCCAAGATTGAAACAAAAAACTCCTGTGAGATTAACTTGAGACTGATTAAAAATATTTTCTATGTCCCCTCTAGGAGAGGTACAAGGAGCAGACATCTCACATGAGGTAGAAAAAAGAGTGGGGAGGACACTAGAATTACTATGAACTGGCATTGGCATTGGCCATGCCCGTGCCACTGCCCACCACTGCATTGGTGCCATCTGTACCGTTGGCACCAGCATCAGAGCCAGAGCACTCATCAGAATGAAGCTCCTCATCATGGGGCTGTTGTGGCACCTCCTGGTGCTGGTTAGTAGATCTCGAGACTCTTCTTGTCAGGCGTTCAGGGATCCACAGCGGCTCCGTGCGATCCTGGGGAAAAACACATACAGATCCTCGTGCCCATGTCAGCACGGGGTCAGGGCCGTTCCATTGGCCCGTAAGAACATCCTTCCACTTAACATAGCCAGTCACAGAGGGCTGAGGGGACACATGTCTATCGGCCGCAGAGCGGCCATGAATATCCAAATTCAAAAAATTAATGGTAAAAAGAGCTAAGGACAGGCGTTATTTAGGAGTGTGGTCAACTCCTATTCCCCCTTTTTGTTTTTCTAAGGTTTCTTTTAAGGTGCGGTGGGCACGTTTAACAATGCCTTGCCCTTGAGGATTGTAAGGCAACCCATGAGCAAGTTGTACTCCCATAGTAGAACAAAAAGATGTAAACTGTCTGCCAGTATAAGCAGGTCCATTATCAGTCTTAAGGGATGCAGGTGCACCCCATGCTGCCCATGCCTCTAAGCAATGAGCAATAACATTACGTGCCTTTTCTCCCGATAAAGCAGAAGCATGAATAATTCCAGAGTATGTGTCAATAGAAACATGTACATATTTGAGGTTAATAAAGTCAGGCACGTGAGTTACGTCCATTTGCCAGACGACCAATGGCTTCAATCCTCGTGGGTTTACACCATAAGTAGGAGGATGAAGAAATGTGACACAATGGGGACATTGTAATACTATCTGACGAGCATCTGCTCTGGAGATGGAAAAACGTCTACGCAGCGTCATAGCATTGACATGAAAGTTGTGGTGAAACAATTTAGCTTCTTCTAAGGAGGAGGCCAAGCATACCAACTGGCTTCTAGTTGCCGAGTCAGCACAGGCATTACCCTGTGATAACGGGCCAGGAAGAGAGGTGTGAGCCCGAATGTGCATTGGATAGAAGGGGGCATTACGGCTACGGATAAGCTGTTGAAGCTGATTAAAGTAAGCAGACACAGCATGGGTGTCACTAATAGCTCCTACAGCCTCCAGAATTTTGAGCGCCTGCACCACATAGATGGAGTCCGAAATGAGATTGAAAGGAAAAGAACACTGTTTAAAAACTTCAATGACAATTTGCAGTTCTACCCATTGTGGATTTCCAGGAGCAAATTGATGCTGGACAGGGGGAGAGTCATTAATCACATAAGCTCCCATTCCAGACTTAGAGCCATCAGTAAAAATATTAACAGCCCCTGGAATTGGAGTGGGTGAAGTTACTCTAGGGCAAATGATGGGATGCTCTTTAACAAAATGGAGTAATGGATGAGAAGGGTAATGATTATCAATATCCCCTTGAAACGAGCAACATAGAATAGCCCAGTTGTCTAGAGTAGCACACAAAACATTAAGTTGAACTTTAGAATAGGGTATGATAAGAGAAGAAGGTGCTTGTCCAAAAAATTGAATGCTCTGTTGAATCCCTCTAAGTGCTAACGCTGCAACAGTATCAGGATAGTATTCTAAAGATTTTCCTGGGGATACATGTGGGTGGATCCATAGTAAAGGCCCATCTTGCCACAGTACTCCAGTAGGCTGCCGCATAGTGGCAAGCACACATAACTGGAAAGGTTTATCACTCTGGAGCCTGCATAGAGTGGCATGTTGTATAGCTTCTTCTACTTTTATAAGGGCCGCTCTGTCCTCTTTAGTGAGGGTACGAGGGGAAGTAAGATCTGGATCACCCTTAAGAATAGCATACAAAGGCTGGAGCACGATATTAGGAATATGTAAATAACCTCTTATCCAATTAATATCTCCCAACAGTTTTTGAAAATCATTTAGAGTTTGGAGATCTTGAGTTCTTATAGTAACCTTTTGTGGTTTTAACATGTCATATTTAATCGTCGCTCCCAAATACTGAATAGAATCCCCTGTTTGAACCTTCTCAGGTGCAATATGTAATCCATACTGAGCTAACAACTTCACCAAGTCTTTATAGGCCTCATAAACTGACTGTTGTAATTTGGCTGCCAATAATACATCATCCATATAATGAATAATCTTAATGGAAGGATATTGTTGTCTGAGAGGTGCGAGTGCCTTCCCTACATACATCTGGAAAATCGTAGGACTGTTAGACATCCCCTGTGGTAAAACAACCCACTCAAACCTTTGATCTGGTTCCTCGTGATTACACGAGGGAAGGGTGAAGGCAAAATGCTGTGAGTCCTTAGGATGCAAAGGAATAGAAAAGAAACAGTCTTTAATGTCAATAGCAATGATATGCCAGCCCTGAGGAACAGAGGAAAGCAGCGGCATCCCTCTTTGAATGGGCCCCATAAGTTGCATTTGAGCATTAACTGCTCTTAAATCATGCAGTAGGCGCCACTTCCCTGATTTTTTCTTAATGACAAATATGGTAGTATTCCATGGAGAAGTAGAATGTTGAATGTGGCCCAAGTCAAGTTGTTCTTTAACTAGGTCATGGGCTGCTGCCAATTTAGCCGAGGGAAGGGGCCACTGAGGCACCCAAACAGGCTCCTCGGTGAGCCAAGTTATGGGTATTTGAGCCACAGCGGCCCCTATGAAAAACCCAGACCGAATCTGTCAAGTTTTTGATGACCTTGCACAGGGTGTTTGCGCCCCTGTAGATGTTTTCCTAGTCCTAGACCTGGCCTATACCCCATATTTTGCATAATCTGTTGAGACATTAGGGAATAGTTATTACTAAGGGTGAACCTCATGTCTTCCATCAGATCACGGCCCCATAAAGAAATAGGTAAATCAAGCACATAAGGTTGAAAGGTACCACTGTGTCCCTCCGGGTCCTTCCAGGATAGATGTCTGCAGCTAATTTGAGGAGCTTGGGCATATCCAAGTCCCCTTAAGGATTGATCAGAAGTCTGTACTGGCCATCCCTTAGACCAGTCTTTAAGGGCTATAATACTACGGTCTGCGCCTGTATCTAGCAGTCCCACAATAGATTTACCCTCTATGATTAATTCCAAGGTGGGGCGGTTGCTCATACCCAATGACAAATAGATACAATTCCCTCCAGTGCTACCAATCTCACTTCCCATCCGTGACCGTGAGTCAGCCGGGAAGTGGTTATGTAAACTAGGCAAAATTAGTAATTGAGCAATCCGATCCCCTGGGGAGATAGATACAATGCCTCTTGGAGCTTCCACCATGACTTTTACTGTCCCCACTGTATCAGGGCTTATGACTCCAGGAAAAACATGAAGACTTTGTAAAATAGAGGAAGCACGTCCAATCAATAAGCCCACAGTGCCAGGTGGTAAAGGCCCTTTGAACTCAGTTTCTACCAACTGGACTCCCATCTTAGGTGTTAATACGAGTCTGGAGGTGGAACAGAGGTCCAATCCCGCTGCACCTGTAGTGGCTCTCCGCGTCTCATGGGATGGCGTAGAGATGGCCATGTCTCGGGTTCGGGTGTGACATTCTCCATTGCCCCATATATTTGCGGGCCCTGGGGTCGAGGGCCCCTCCGGCCGTTTTTTGACCCAATTAAAATAGGCCGCCCATGGATGTCCCTCACTGATCTACACTCTCTTGCCCAATGCTTCCCCTTTTTACATTTTGGACACAACCCCGGTAAACGAGGGCCATTGGAAAAGCCACCATGGGGAGGTCCATTGAAATTGTCTTTTTTGGGACATTCACGCTTGAGATGACCAGGCTGACCACAATGGAAGCATGTCCCGGCACCAGAACCGCCCCTTTTTGTAACCCGAAGGACAGCAGCTGCAAGACCTGCATTAGTTAAAGGTCCTCCAAGCTCTCTACACACCTTCATCCATGCCTCTATGCCTTTATTTTTATAAGGAGTAATCGCTGTTTTACATTCTTTGGTGCATTGCTCAAAAACCAATTGCTTGATAAGGGGCATGGCTCTATCAGGATCTCCAAAAATTTTTCCAGCAGCATCCACCATCCTTGCTACAAAATCTGAAAAGGGTTCTGTAGGGCCTTGTATAATTTTATTCAGGTTACCAGACACCTCTCCTCTATTAGGAAGTGATTTCCATGCCCGAATGCAAATATTATTAATCTGGTCATATACTTCAGGAGGAAATCCTGTCTGTTGATTAGCAAATCTCCCTTGCCCCAAAAGCATGTCCCTGTCCCAATGGGGGTGTCCTGCTGTATGATTTTGGGCGGCTTGCTCTGCTGAGCCCTCTAGCACAAATGCTCTCCAGTCCAGATATTTGCCTGGGGAGACGCAAGCCCGAACGAGGCTAGCCCAATCAGAGGGAGTCATGCAGTATCTGGACAGATTCTCCACCTGAGTTAGTGTAAAGGCGGCATCGACCCCATAAGCGCGCACAGACTCCGCCAGGGTCTTTACAATCTTGAAATCCAAAGGCTCATGAAATCTTCCCCTATTATCATCCTGAAAAACTGGATAAGCAAGACCCATCTCAGCGTTAACAGCCCTCCATGTTTGGGCGTGGAAACTTCGTCCCGAAACACCCCCGCCATACGGAGGTGGATCGGGAGGCCGCCCGTTCCCGAGCCCTTGCTTATCTCTGTTCCCTCTACCTAAACTCCCTAACTGCCGGGACAGCGTTCTTATCTCCTCCTCCTCAGCGTCTTCTGCCTCTGACCCACTTTCGCATGGGGGCGTGTGCAGCACACTGAGATCTGGATACAGTCTCCTCCCGTTCTCCACGCTCCGCACACTCCCCTCTTCCTGAGACACTTCGCTCTCTGTTGTTTCTGATTTTTCCTCATGTAATTGTTCTAAAACCTCCTGCCCTTTAACAAGCGCTTCTTGGCATCGGCCATCCGTAAGACAACTACGGACCATCTTCCAGAGGGGTATCACCCCGCCCTCTAGCATGCCCTGCTCACGAGCAAAGTCAAGGTCTTTGCCTAATTTATCCCAGCTGGGTGTAGTGAGGCTGCCTGAAAATGCAAACCACGGTGCAGCGACATCTACTCTCTGTAAAAATTTCTCTAAGCTACTGCGTTTCACCTCCAGTCCCTTGGAACGTAAAAGGCCATCGAGGGCTAGAAGGAGTGGACTTGAAGTCACAGCACCCATAACGCAACACAAGAAAACACAGAAATCGAAAGTGAAAGTACACAAAACAAAACGAACATACACAGAAAACAAAAACGAAAATACAGAGTGCAATTGCTATGAGATGTAACGCCCTCTCTTTTTACAGAGGAGCAGGTACCTTTTAATGCTCCCTCTTTATGTATAGAGGAGCCTCGGCTTTTTAACAGCGGGTCCCACCTTACCTGGGACTTACCGGCATGCCTCCCTGACTGCTGAAAGTTCTGGTTCCTGGGTGTTTCTTTGTTTCTTTTCTCCCGGGTTTCGGCACCACTTGTCACGACCCCCTTGCCCGCAAGGAAGACGCGACTCAGGAATCTTCTTTCAGCAGTTTATTCAGGCCCTTGATATTCTTCTTATGATTCTTCTACTACCCGGAATAATAATTGGATGCCCCTCCCAGCCTTAATAAAGCACCTCGAACCCCAATGCAAAGCTGCCACGTGTACCCTTCTCACAGGGTGCTAGAAAATGACACGCCAACTTTCTCTGATAAGGAGCTGGGAACATGCCAACTCTCTTTGATATGGAGTTGTCCTTCACAGACCACAACGGAGCCAGCGCCATCATGTAATGGCAACCACAGTCCGCAGGAACGGCTCACCAAAACTGGGGTGCAGAAGGACTTTTTCAGAAAGCAGAGTTTGGCAATTGCGGAGCAGAAGAACCGATACAAAGGAAAGAGGTCAAAGACTGCAATACAAAAGGACTGTTACAGGGAGCAGAGGTTGGAAACTGGGTAGAAGAAGAATCGCGGCAGATTACAGATGTTGGAGACTGGGGTGCAGAAAAACTGTCACAGAGGGCAGAGCTTGGAGACTGAGTTGCAGAAGGATTGTAACAAAAAGCAGAGGTTGAAAACTGAGGTGCAGAAGGATCGTTGCAGAGAGAAGATTTTGGAGACTGGGGTGCAGAAGGCCTGTTACAGAGAGCAGAGTTTGAGACTGGGGTGCAGAAGGATTGTTACAGATAGCACAGTTTGGAGACTGGGGTGCAGAAGGATTGTTGCACAGAGCAAAGTTTTCAGACTGAGGCTTAGAAGGACTGTTACAAAAAGCAGAGTTTGGAATTTGAGGCTTAGAAGGACTGTTCCAGAAAGCAGAGATTGGCAATTCGCGTGTAGAAAAACCATTATAGAGAGAAGAGGTTGGAGACTGCGGTACCAAAGGACTGTTACAGAGAGCAGAGTTTGGAGACTGGGGTGCAGAAGGACTTTTAAAGAGAGCAGAGTTTGGATACTGGGGTGCAGATGAACTACTACAAAGAGCAGAGTTTGGAGACTGAGATTAAAATGATCTTCCAGAGAGCAGATTCTGGAGACTTGCGTGCAGAAGGACTGTTGCAGTGAGCAGAGGTTGGAGTCTGAGGTGCAGAAGTATTGTTGCAGAGAGCAGAGGTTGGAGACTGGGGTGCAGAAAGACTGTTACAGAAAGCAGAGGCTGGCAATTGGGTAGCAGAAGGACCGTTACAAGGAGAAGAGGTTGGAGACTGGGTAGAAGACGGATCCTTTCAGAGAGCAGATGTTGAAGACTAGGGTCCAGAAAAACTTTTACAGAGAGCTGAGGTTGAAGACTAAGTTGCAGATGGATCGTTACAGAAAGCAGAGGTTGGAGACTTGGGTGCAGATGGACCGTTAGTGAGAGCAGAGGTTGGAGACTGAGGTGCAGAAGGACATTTAAAGAGAGCAGAGGTTGGAGACTGGGGTGCAGAAGGATTCTTACAGAGAGCAGAAGATGGAGACTGGGGTGCAGAAAGAGTGATATAGACAGCAGTGTTTGGAAATTGGGGTGCAGAAGAACTGTATAGAGAGCAGAGGTTGGAGACTGGGGTGCAGAAGGATTGATACAGAGAGCAGAGGTTGGAGACTCGGGTGCAGAAGGACTGTTACAGAGAGCAGAGGTTCGAGACTGTGGTGCAGAAAAACTAATACAGAGAGCAGAGGTTGGAGACTGAGGTGTATAAGGCCTGTTACAGAGAGTAGAAGTTGGAGACTGAGGTGCAGAAGGACTGTTACAGAGAGCAGAGGTTGGGAACTAGGGTGCAGAAGGATCGTTGAAGAGAGCAGACGTTGGAACCTGAGGTGCAGAAGGATTGTTGCAGAGATCAGAGTTTCGAGACTAAGGTGCAGAAGGATCTTTACAGAGAGCAGAGTTTGTAGATTGGGGTCAGGAACAAAGTTACAGAAAGCACAGTTCGGAGACTGGTGAGCAGAAGAAATGTTGCAGAGAGCAGAGGTTGGAACTGGGGTGCAGAAGGACTATTGCAGAGAACAAATATGGAGACGGAGGTGCAGAAGAACTGATACAGAGAGTAGAGTTTTGAGACTGAAGTCCAGAAGGATTGTAACAGAGATCAGAGTGTGGAGACTGGGGTGTAGAATGAGTGTTACAGAGAGCAGAATTTTGAGATTGGGGTGCAGAAGAACTGTTACCAAGAGCAGAGGTTGAAGACTGGGGTGCAGAAGGACTGTTAGAGAGAGAAGAGGTTTGAGACTGCGGTACAGAAGGACTGTTACAGAGAGCAGAGTTTTGAAACTGGAAAGTAGAAGGACTGTTGCAGAGAACAGGTGTTGTAGACTGGGTTGCAGCAGGACCGTTGAGGAAAGCAGAGGTTGTAGACTGGGTTGGAGAAGAATGTTACAGAGAGCAGAGTTTGGAAACTGCGGTGCAGAAGGATCTTACATAGAAAAGAGGTTGGAGACTGGGGTGCAGAAGGAGTGTTAAGGAGAGGAGACGTTGGAGACTGGGATGCAGAAGGACTGTTACAGAGAGCAGATGTTGGAGACTGGGGTGCATAAGGATCGTTGCAGAGAGCAGAGGTTGGAGACAGGGGTGCAGAAGGACGGTTGCAGAGAGCAGAGACGGAGGTTCAGAAAAACAGTTACAGAGAGCAGAGGTGGAGTCTGGTGTGCAGAAGGATCGTTGAAGAGAGCAGAAGTTGGAGACTGACTTGCAGAAGAATCGTTGAAGAGAGCAGAGGTGGAGACTGGGCTGCAGAAGGATCATTACAGAGAGAAGAGGTGGGAGACTGAGGTGCAGAAGGACTGTTACAGAGAGCACAGGTTGGAGACTGGGGTGCAGAAGGAATGTTGCAGAAAGAAGAGTTTGGAGACTGGGGTGCAGAAGGACTGTTTCAGAGAGCAGATGTTAGAGACTGAGATGCAGTAGGACTGTTATACAGAGCAATCGTTGGAAACTGGGGTGAAGAATTATGATACAGAAAGCAGAGTTGTGAGACTGGGGTGCAGAAGGACCGATACAGAGAGCAGAAGTTGCAGACTGGCGTGTAGAAGGACTGTTTCAGAGAGCAGAGTTTGGAGACTGTGGTGCATAAGGCCTGCTACAGAGAGCAGAGGTTGGAGACTGGATTGCAGAAGGACTGTCATAGAGAGAAGAGTTTTGAGGCTGGGTTGAAGAAGGATCTTACAGAGAGCAGTGATTGATGACTGTGGTGCAGGACGAATGTGACAGAGAGCAGTGATTAGAGACTGGGGTGCAGAAGGATCGTGCAGAGAGCAGAGGTTTCAGACTGAGGTGCAGAAGGCCTGTAACAGAGAGAAGAGGTTGGAGACTGAGTTGCAGCAGGACTGTTACAGAGAGCAGAGTTTGGTGACTGAGGTGCAGAAGGACTGTTAGAGAAACTGACGTTGGAAATTGGGGTACAGAGAGACCGTTACAGAGAGCAGAGGTTGGAGACTGTGGTATAGAAAAACTGTAGCAGAGAGCAGAGGTTTCAGAATACGGTGCAGAATGACTGTTACAGAGAGCAGAGGTTGGAGACTGGGGTGCAGAAGGATTGTTACAGAGAGCAGAGGTTGGAGACTGGGGTGCAGAAGGACTGTTACACAGAGAAGAGGTTGAAGACTGGGGTGTAGAAGGACTGTTGCAGAGAGCAGAGGCTGGAGACTTGGGTGAAGAAGGACTGTTGCCAAGAGCAGAATTTGGAGACTGAGGTGCAGAAGGACTGTTGAGGAGAGGAGACGTTGGAGACTGAGGTGCTGAAAAATCTTTGCAGAGAGGAGCGGTTGGAGACTGAGGTGCAAAAAGACGGTTACAGGGATCAGAGGTTAGCGACTGGGGTACAGAAGGCCTGTTATGGAGAGCAGAGGGTGGAGAAGGGCTCCAGAATGACTGTTTCAGATCACAGAGTTTGGAGACTAGGTTGAAGAAGGATCTAACAGAGAGCAGATGTTGGGGACCCAGGTGCAGAAGGACTGTTACAGAGAGTGGAGGTTGAAGAATGAGGTGCAAAAGGAGAGCAGCGTTTTAAGACTGAGGTGCAGAAGCACTGTTGCAGAGACCACAGGTTGGAGACTGGGGCGCAGAAGGACTGTTGCAGAGAGCAGTGGTTGGAGACTGGGGTGCAGAAGTCTTGTTATAGAGAACAGACTTTGGAGACTGCAGTGTAGAAGGCCTGTTACGGAGAGGAGAGTTGGGAGAAGGGGTGCAGAAGGACTGTTAGTGATGGCAGAGTTGGGAGACTGGGTTGCAGAAGGATCATACAGAGAGCAGATGTTGGAGACTGAGGTGTAGAATGATTGTTGCAGAGAGAATTGTTTGGAGACTGGGGTTCAGAAGGCCTGTTACAGAGAGCAGGGTTTAGAGACTGGGTGGCAAAAGGCCTGTTAAATAGAGCAGAGTTTGAAGACTGGGGTGCAGAAGGACTGTTATAGAAAGCAAAGTTAGGAGACTGGGTGGCAGAAGTATCTTACAGAGAGCATAGTTTGGAGACTAAGGTGCAGAAGGACTGTTACAGAGAGCAGTGGTTGGAGACTGGGGTTCAGATGGATAGTGTAGAGAGAAGAGGTTTCAGACTGAGGTGTAGATTGACTGTTACAGAGTATAGTTTTGATACTGAGGTGCAGAAGGACTGTTACAGGGAACAAATTTTGAAGACTGTGTTGCACAAGGATATTACATAGAGCAGAGTTTGAAGACTGAGGTGCATAAGGACTCTTAGACAGAGCAGATGTTGAAGTCTTGGGTGCAGAAGGATTGTTGAAGAAAGCAAAATTTTCACACTGAGGTGCAGAAGGACTTTTGCAGAGAGCAGATGTTGGAGACTGGGGTGCAGAAGGTTCGTTGCAGAGAGCAGTAGTTGGAGACTGCAGTACACAAGGACTACTACAGAGAGCAGAGGTTGGAGACTAGAGTACAAAAGGACATTTTCAGAGAGCAGATGTTGGATATTGTTGTTCAGAAGGACTGTTGCAGAGAGCAGAAGTTGGAGAATGGGTTGCAGAAGGATTGTTGCAGAGAGAAGAGTTTGGACACTGGAGTTCAGAAGGACTGTTGCAGAGAGCAGATTTTGGAGACTGAAGTGCAGAAGGACTGTTAGAGAGCAGATGTTGGAGACTGGGGTGCAGAAGGACTCTTGCAGAGAGCAGAGGTTGAAGAATGAGGTGGAGAAGGACTGTTACACAGAACAGAGTTTGGAGACTGGGGTGCAGAAGGACTGTTGCAGAGAGCAGAGTTTTAGGGCTGAGGTACAGAAGGATCATTGCAGAGAGCAGAGGTGGAGACTTGGCTGCAGAAGGACTGTTCCACACAGCACACGTTGCAGACTAAGGTGCAGAAGGAATTTTGCAGACAGAAGAGGTTGGAGACTGGGGCGCATAAAGACTGTTGCAGATAGCAGAGTTTGGATATGAGGTGCAAAAGGACTGTTACAGAGAGCAGAGTTTGTCGACTGGGGTGCAGAAGGACTGATACAGAAAGCAGAGGTTGGAGACTCGGGTACAGAAGGACCATTACAGAGAGAAGAGTTTTAAGACTGCGGTACAGAAAAACTGTTACAGAGAGTAGAGGGCGGCAACTGGGTGCAGAAGGAGTGTTGAAATAAATAGAGTTTAGAGACTGAGGTGAAGAAGGACTGTTACAGAGAGCAGAGTTTTTAGACAAGGTTGCAGAAGGATCTTACAGAGAGCAGAGATTGTAGACCGAGGTGCAGCAGGGCTGTTACAGAGAGCAGATGTTGGAGACTGGGGGCAGAAAGATTGTCATAGCGAACAGACTTTAGAGACTGGGGTGCAGAAGGCCTGTTACGGAGATGAGCGTTGGGAGAAGGTTTGCAGAAGGATTGTTACAGAGGGCAGAGTTTGGAGTCTGGGTTGCAGAAGGTACTTACAGAGAGCAGTTGTTGGAGAGTGATGTGCAGAGGGACTGTTACGGAGAGTAGATGTTGGAGACTGAGGCACAGAAAGATTGTTAGAGAGAGCAGAGTTTGGAGACTGGGGATCAGAAGGACTGTCAGATACCAGAGGTTGGAGACTGGGGTGTACAAGGACTGTTGCGAAAACCAGAAGTTGGAATCTGGGGTGCTGAAGGACTGTTGCAGAGAGCTGATGTAGGAGACTGAGATGCAGAAGAACTGTTACAAAGAGCAGAGGTTTGCAACTGGGGTGCAGAAGGACTGATACAGAGAGCAGAGTGTCGAGACTGGGGTGCAGAATGCCTGTTACAGAGAGCAGAGTTTGGAGACTGGGATGCAGAAGGGCTTTTAGAGAGAGCAGAGTTTAGAGACTGGGTTGGAGAAAGATCTTACATAGAGCAGAGTTTGGAGACTGAGGTGCAGAAGAACGGTTACGGAGAGCAGAGTTTGGAGACTGGGGTGCTGAAGGATCGTTAGAGACAGCAGAGATTCCGAACTGAGTTGCAGAAGGACTGTTGCAGAGATCAGATGTTGGAGACTTGGGTGCACGAGGACTGTTGCAGAGACTAGATGTTGGATACTGGGATGCAGAAGGATCGTTGCAGAGAGCAGAGGTTTGACACTGGGGTGCTGAAGGACTGTTACACAGAGTAGAGGTTGAAGACTGAGGTGAAGAAGGACTGGTACAGAGAGCAGATTTGGGAGACAGGGGTGCAGAACTGATACAGAGGAGAAGTTGGAGACTGAGGTACAGAAGAACTGTTACAGAGAGCAGATGTTGGAGACTGGGGAGCAGAAGGATAGATACAAAGAACAGAGGTTTGAGACTGGGGTTCAGAAGGACTGATTCCAAAAACAGAGGTTGGAAACTGGGTTGCAGATGGACCGTTACAGAGAGCAGAGGTTGGAAACTGCAGTACATAAAGTCTGTTACAGAGAGCTGATCTCGGGGACTGGGGAGCAGAAAGACTGTAGTAGAGAACAGAGTTGGAGACTGCGGTGGAAAAGACATGTTATAGAGAGCAGAGTTTGGAAACTGGAGTGCAGAAGGATCTTACACAGATCAGTGTGGAGACTGTGGTGCAGAAGGACTGTTGCAGAGAGCAGACCTTCGAGACTGGGGTCCAGAAGGTTCGTTCCATAGAGCAGAGTTTGGAGACTGGGGTGCAGAAGGACTGCTACACAGAGCAGAATTTAGAGACTGGGGTGCAGAAGGACTGTTACAGAGAGCAGCGTTTGGATACTGAGGTGGAGAAGGACTGTTACAGAGAGCAGACTTGGAGACTGGGTTTCAGAAGCATCTTACAGAGAACAGAGGTTGGAGACTGAGGTGCAGAATGACTGTTACAGAGAGCGGATTTTGGAGACTGGGGTGCAGAAGAATCGTTGCCGAGAGCAGATTTTTCAGACTGAGGTTCAGAGGGACTGTTGCATAGAGCAGATGTTGGAGACTTGGGTGCAGAAGGACTGTTGCAGAGAGTAGGCGTTGGAGACTGGGGTTCAGAATGATCGTTGCAGAGAGCAGTGGTTGGCGACTGGGTTGCAGAAGGAATCTTACAGAGAGCAGAAGGTGGAGAATGGGTTGAAGAAGGTCTGTTACAGAGAGCAGAGTTTGGAGACTGGGGTGCAGAAGGACTTTTAGAGAGAGCAGAGTTTGGAGACCGGGTTGCAGAAGGATGTTAAAGAGAGCAGAGGTTGGAGACTGAGGTGCAGAAGCACTGTTACAGAGAGAAGAGTTTGGAGACTGAGGTGCAGAAAGACCGTTGCAGAGAGGAGACTTGGAGACTGAGGTGCAGAAGGATTGATACAGAGAGAAGAGGTTGGAGACTGGGGTGCAAAAGAACTGATACAGAAAGCAGAGGTTGGAGACTCTGGTGCAGAAGGACCCTTACAGAGAGCAGAGGTTGGAGACTGCAGTATAGAAGGACTGTTACAGAGAGCAGAGGTTGGAGACTGGGCTGGAGAAGAACTGTTTCAGAGAGCAGATGTTGGAGTCTGGGGTGCAAAACGACTGTTCCAAAGAGCAGAGGATGGAGACTGGGGTATAAAAGGACTGTTGCAGAGATCAGAGGTTGGAGACTGGAGTACAGATGGATATTACAGGGAGCAGAGTTTGTAGACTGGGATGCAAAAAGACAGTTGCAGAGAGCAGATGTTGGAGACTTGGGTGGAGAAGAATCCTTGCAGAGAGAAGAGGTTGGAGACTGGGGTGCAGAGGGCTATTACAGAGAGCAGAGTTTGGAGACTGTTTTGCAGAAGTCCTGTTACAGAGAGCAGAGGTTGGTGACTGTTGTGCAGAAGAACTGTTACCGAGTGCAGAGCTTAAAGACTGTGTTGCAAAAGGATCATAAAGAGAGAAGAGTTGGGAGACTGAGGTGCAGATGGAGTGTTACAGAGAGCAGAGTTAGGAGAGTCCGGTGCAGAAGGGTCGTTGCAGAGAGCAGAGTTTTTAAACTGAGGTGCTTAAGAACTGTTGCAGAGAGCAGATGTTCGTAATTAGGGTGCAGAAGGACTGTTGTAGAGAGCAGAGGTTGGAGACTGGTTTGCAGAAGAACTGTTACAGAGAACAGAGTTTGGATACAGGGGTGCAGAAGGATCTTACAGAGAGCAGAATTTGGAGAATGAGGTGCAGAAAAACTGTTGCAGAGATCAGAGGTTGGAGACTGGGGTTGTGTAGGATCATTTCAGAGAGCAGAGGTTGGACACTGGGGTGCGGAAGGATCATTGCAGAGAGCAGCGGTTGGAGACTGGGGTGCAGAAGGCCTTCTACAGAGAGCAGAGATTGGAGACTGGCGTGCAGAAAGCCTGTTACAATGAGGAGAGTTTGGAGACTGCGTATCTGAAGGATCTTACAGAGAGCAGAGGTTGTAGACTGAGGTGAAGGTGGACTGTTAAAGGGAGCAGTGGTTGGAGACTGGGGTGCAGAAGGATCGTGCAGAGACCAGAGGTTTCAGACTGAGGTGCAGAAGGACTGTTACAGAGAGTAGAGGTTGGAGACTGAGGTGTAAAAAGACTGTTATAGAGAGCAGAGTTTGGAGACTGAGGTGCAGAAGCACTGTTCCATAAAGCAGAGGTTGGCAATTGGGATGCAGAAGGACCGGTACAGAGACCAGAGTTTGGAGACTGTGGTATAGAAAAAATGTTACAGAGAGCATAGGTTGGAGACTTGGGTGCAGAAGGAATGTTACAGAGAGCAGAGGTTGGAGACTGAGGTGCAGAAGGATAGATACAGAGAGCAGAGGTTTTAGACTGGGGTTTAGAAGAACTGATACAAAAAGCAGAGTTTGAAGACTGGGGTGCAGAACGACAAGTTATGGAGAGCAGATGTTGGAAACTGCGGTACAGAAAGACTGTTACAGAGAGCAGATGTTGGAGTCTGGTTAGCAGAAGGACTGTTGCAGAGGACAGAGGTTAGAGACTGGGGTGCCGCAGGACACATGCAGAAAGCAGAGGTTAAAGACTGGGTTGGAAGAG